>NW_023260083.1:0-74426 GCF_009762535.1 Notolabrus celidotus
GCTCTAAAACATGTGCACAAGCTGATCAGATCATCCTTTATCCTAGTTTTAAATCCTCCAATCGAATTAAAGAATCCATATTCAGGCGACCCTGAAGCTCAAACCAAGAAGAGGGAGCAAAGACATTAAAAGCACTTTTACCAAAGACATATAATAACACAAAGGGCCAAAGTACATCTGTTTCCCTCTGAAGTTAGCATTTGTTTTGTTCAATTTAACATTTCTTTATTTGTAATCTCAATTTTTAGGGCCCGAGACCCGCTGGTGGCAAAAGCCCTTTTGTTTTTCTAAGGATCGATTTTTATTATTTGTCGCGCGAGTTCAAACGCATTTTTGGACCCCTGAACGTGAATGAAAAGCACGGATATTTTTGCACACTCATCGGGCCTGGTGAAAAATTTACTAATTTATGGGTCTGCTAAATAGCAAAAATGACCCTAAAATTTTCAAAAACGCCTCCGTATTGGGGTTATTTTGAGCTACATGCTTGAAAATGTTTACGCATATTCATGGCATCAGGACGCACAAAAAAGCCTCTCACACCCATATCCGGAACTCAACAGGAAGAGCGCCACCTAGCTTTGAAAATTAAAAATGGCTCCAAAAAGCATCCAAAAACGTCCAATTAAGGGTGCATACTTTTGCTATTATCTCCTCCTAGAGCTTTTCTTCGATTCAGTCCAAACCAAGGGGAACCTATAGTAAACACATTGACCATTAAAAATTATAAAAGGAATTCCTTTCAGACTAAAATTGTGGGCGTGGTAGACTTTGGGGCGGGGCATCCCAAAAAAATCTCGGAAAATGGATTTTTGTGACTTTAAAATGCACGTCAAATAAAACAACAAGAAACACTAAATCTCTGACCAATGGTTCAGAAAGGTCCTGCTGCCTTTCTGGCAGAGGTCGGTTTTACTCCCCACGTCTGCAGATTTGAAGTTGAAGATCTAGTGGATGATTTTTATTTGTCATGGATAAGTGCTAGCGCTAATTAGCATAGCCACATAGCTACATGTTCATAGCTGTAGCTGTAGCTCTGTACCAAGACACACGCCAGAAAGGCAGCAGGACCTTGGTCACAGATTTAGTGTTTCTTGTTGTTTTATTTGTCAGTATGTAGACGTGTGTCTTGGTACACAGCTACAGCTACGACATGTAGCTATGTAGCTATGCTAACTAACGCTAGCACTTATCCATGATGAATAAAAATCATCCACTAGATCTTCAAATCTGCAGACGTGGGGAGTCAAACCGACCTTTGTGTTTATTAAGACAGCCTACAACTAGCATGCCTCCCTCCTAAGCTCCTTGTTAGCACACGTGTGTGCAGGTAATGAAAAACGGAGGAGGGGTTGAGTTGTATTTTATACAGTCTATGGGCTGAACAAGCTCCGAGCTCTGACTTCCTGTTACAGACCGGATATTGTTGTTACGTAACAAAAACACTGAAGTCTGAAACGGCTGGTTTCACACACATTTACAGAAAGGTGGAGAAATCAGAACAGGGGCAGAATGGATTCTTTTCATTCTCGGGGGGTTTGTAGACAGGGACACATATTTCAGGTAGAGAACCATTAAAAAGTCCATTTTGCATGATATGTCACCTTTAAGTTGTTTGTGTTTTACACTCTACAACAGATTAGGAGTGGATGGTTGCACTGGATACAACAGGGAGACACGTGTAAGCCAGGACTACCAGCTAGCTTACCGTTTTGCCAGCTACAGGTTTTGTTAATGAAGTTCGTTATTGGAATCTCACCTCATCCAACACACTCATCAGTCCTGGGGAAAATTGGGACATTTTAGGGGTGTCACAAAAAAAGTCAAAAAAATGTGCTCACTAGCGCCCCCTACAGTTTTCAAAAACCCCTCCCCATAGAGGTTATTTTGAGATACATGCATGAAAAGTTCTTTGCATTTTCATGGCATCAGGACGCAAAAAAAAAACCTCTTGCACCCATATCCCAAACTCAACAGGAAGAGCGCCACCTAGCTTTGAACATGAAAAATGGCGTCAAAATAAGGGTGCATACTTTCGTTATATTCTCCGAAGGCGTTTCTCCGATTCAGTCCAAACCAAGGTCAACCTATAGTAAACACCTTGATGAGAAAAAATTAGCAGAACAAATTTTGATCAGACAAAAATTGTGGGCGTGGCATACGTTGAGGCGGGGCATCAAACGCACATACAGCTTTGAATGTGAAGAATGACGCCCAAATAAGGGTGCATACTTTTGAGAGCTCCTCCAAGGGCTTTTCTCCAATTCAGTCCAAAGAAGGAACATTCTATAGCAGACATATTGACGAATAAATTATTGTTAAAGGAATTCTGTTCAGACTAAAATTGTGGGCGTGGCAGACTTTGGGGCGGGGCATCCCAAAAAAATTTTGGAAAATTGATTTTTGTGACTTTAAAATGCACGTAATCTCACCTCATCCAACACACTCATCAGTCCTGGGGAAAATTGGGACATTTTAGGGGTGTCACAAAAAAAGTCAAAAAAATGTGCTCACTAGCGCCCCCTACAGTTTTCAAAAACCCCTCCCCATAGAGGTTATTTTGAGATACATGCATGAAAAGTTCTATGCATTTTCATGGCATCAGGACGCACAAAAAAACCTCTTGCACCCATATCCCAAACTCAACAGGAAGAGCGCCACCTAGCTTTGAACATGAAAAATGGCGTCAAAATAAGGGTGCATACTTTCGTTATCTTCTCCGAAGGCGTTTCTCCGATTCAGTCCAAACCAAGGGCAACCTATAGTAGACACCTTGATGAGAAAAAATTAGCAGAACAAATTTTGATCAGACAAAAATTGTGGGCGTGGCAGGCGTTGAGGCGGGGCATCAAACGCACATACAGCTTTGAATGTGAAGAATGACGCCCAAATAAGGGTGCATACTTTTGAGAGCTCCTCCTAGGGCTTTTCTCCAATTCAGTCCAAAGAAGGCACATTCTATAGCAGACATATTGACGATTAAATTATTATTAAAGGAATTCTGTTCAGACTAAAATTGTGGGCGTGGCAGACTGTCAAGTTTGGAGGTTTTCTTGGCAAAACTTGCACCACCTAAGCCAGTATATACTCTCAGATCCATCCATCCATTATCTTGACCGCTTATCCTGTTAGGGGTCACGGGGGGCTGGAGCCTATCCCAGCTGGCTTCGGGCGGAAGGCAGGCTACACCCTGGACAGGTCGCCAACCTATACTCTCAGATCTTGCTTTGACATCATGTGGTGGCAAATATCAGGCAGCAGTTCACATGTGGTGGTAGCTCGCATAGGCGGCGGCTTGCGTAGGCGGCGGCTGCGGGTGTGCGAGGGCCTGTTCATCGCCGCTTGCGGCTTAAATTTCTTTTGTTATCTTAAGTTATGTTTTGTGGTATTTGGTCTTTATTGATAGGACAGCTGAAGAGAGACAGGAAATGTGGGGAGTAGAGAGCGGGGAAGACATGCAGCGAATGGTCGACCATCAAGGAGTTGAACCAGGCGACCTCTGCGATGAGGACTGTAGCCTCTATACGTGGGTCTCTCAACCCTCAAAGACCTAGACAGCCGCCGGCGGCTACTTGCCCTTAAATGATGGATATCTTTTAAACCGCTAATCCTGTCAACAAGCTTTGAAAACTCAATTACAGCAGACATTCTCAGCTTTCAATTGATACCACATTTGTCCCATTCAATACATTCAAAATGAATTCAGGATAGTCTGGTACCCCCAAAGATGGTCTAGGTCTTTAAGGGTTAAGCCCCGTTTCCACCAAGCGGTTCAGTTCAGTTCGTCTCGGTACGGCACGCATGTTGTGGCGTTTCCATCGACTAAAACTGGAACAGGTCCCCAAATTACCAAGCCGTACCGTCCCACTTCCTGGTACCCTTCTGTTGGGGTGCCAGACATGCCGATCCGACCCCAGAAGGAGCTAGAAACACTGCTGTCCGTTGATTGGTCGAAATAATCATCACTTCCTGTGCGACAGCAGTAATAAAGAACAACACATAACCCCGCCATGTTTAAATCTCCAGTGGACTTTTTTTGTTTGTAAAATAACACCAAGAGGTGCAGACTCTCCTCACATTTTTCTTCTTCGTTGGTGGGCGGCTTACACGCCCACCAAGGAGGGCACGTTTGGCTATGGAAACGCAAACAGGATCAGGCGTTACCGATCTGACCCGTACCAAACTGTACTGATCCACACCAGACCGCTTGGTGGAAATGAGCCATAAGACCACCAGTCCACCAGCGACCCTGTAAACTCAATGTTTGAAGGAGTTTTGCCTTTCTTTTCTGTTCTGGGTGAATTTGGCGAGCTGTTTGGACTCCATATTTCCAGTCTAACACTTTTTCTTTACTGCCTTTGTTGGTGTTTTTGTGTGTTTGTGTGTTTGTCTGCGCAGTACAAGGGGATTATAGTCCCATACAAACACTGAGTAAATGCATTGAAGAAATCAATGACTGGACGAGAGACAGAACTTTCTTCAGTTAAACAAAGAAAAAACTGAAATGATTGTTTTTGGAGGAAGAAAGGTTAAAGGTTACTGCTCAGCTCCAATCTGCACAGATGAAATGTTCAAACCAAGCCAGAAACCTTGGTGTAGTCTTAGACTCAGACCTTAATTTCAGCAGCCACATTAAGACAATTACAAAGTCTGCCTACTATCACCTTAAGAATATATCAAGGATTAAAGGACTTATGTCTCAGCAGGATGCAGAAAAACTGGTCCATGCATTTATCTTTAGCAGACTAGACTACTGTAACGGGGTCTTTACAGGACTCCCTAAAAAGTCCATCAGACGGCTGCAGCTCATACAGAATGCTGCTGCTCGAGTCCTAACAAGGACCAACAAAGTAGACCACATCACTCCAGTTCTTAGATCTCTACACTGGCTTCCTGTCTGTCAGAGAATAGACTTTAAAATCCTGCTGATGGTTTATAAAGACCTGAATGGTTTAGGCTGATCTGCTGCTACTTTATGAACCACCTCGACCTCTGAGGTCATCAGGTACTGGTCTGCTTTCAGTCCCTAGAGTCAGAACGAAACATGGTGAAGCAGCGTTTAGTCATTATGCACCACATATCTGGAACACACTCCCTGAAAGCTGCAGGTCTGCTCCAACTCTCACCTCTTTTAAATCAAAGATTAAGACTTTTTTATTTGCCACTGCCTTCCTATCTTAGATTATTTTAACTCACTTTAAATTAAAATGTTAATGTAATTTTTAATATATTTCTAATTTTCCTTTTCTTTTCCGTTTTATCATATTTGTCATTTTAATTATGTTCTTTTATGCTTGTCTGAATGTTTCCAATGCTTTTAATGTTTTAATGTAAAGCACATTGAGTTGCCCTCGTGTATGAGTTGCCTTGCCCTGCCTTGCCCTGCCTTGCCCTGCCTTGCCCTGCCTTGCCCTGCCTTGCCCTGCCTTGCCCTGCCTTGCCCTGCCTTGCCCTGCCTTGCCTTGCCTTGCCTTGCCTTGCCTTGCCTTGCCTTGCCTTGCAAACTGTTAAGGTTTCAGGGGTGCAGGTTTAGCTCAGTTGCTAGAGCAGGCGCCCCATGTACAGAAGATTCAGTCCTTGTTGCCCTGGTTTTAGGATCAAATCCCAGTCCTGGTGCATTTCCTGTCTCTCTCAAGCTGCCCTATCAAAATAAAGGCGAACAAAAGAACTGAAATATAACGGTGTCATCGGCGTAACAAGATATTGAAGCCAGCATTCTTGCAGTAGGATGACTTCTTGTACATAAACATAAAAACAAACACCTCTGTGTTACCTCTGAGTTTTTAATGATGTGATTTTAACTGTTGACTCGGGTGACTCTGTCATTTTGGTACTTTTGGACCTATCTGCTGCGTTTGACAGTCGACCACACAATTCTCCTGTCACGCCTTGATAGTTGTGGAATTAAGGGTTTAGCACTCAGTTGGTTTCAATCCCACCTGACAGACAGAAGTCTCTCTGTCCATTTGGGAGATTTTTCCTCTGAGACAGCCCCTCTTACTTGTGGTGTTCCTCAGGGGTCTGTTTTGGGCCCTATCCTGTTCTCATTGTATATGCTGCCCCTGGGATCTATTTTCCAGAAACATGGCGTCTCATTTCATTGTTATGCTGATGATGTGCAAATTTATATGCCGTTCAGCTTAAAGAGGAATGGATCCCTGCAGTCCTTATTCAACTGTTTGAAAGATGTAAAGTTATGGCTGAGCCTAACTTTTCTGCACCTTAACGAGGAAAAGACTGAGGTCATTGTATTTGGACAGCCCCAACAGTTCGATGGGAGCACTCTCGGCCCTCTCGCAGCAAATGTTCACTCCTCTGTAAAGAGCCTTGGAGTTCATTTTGACAGTGCCTTCAAAGTTAGGAAACACATCTCTTCTGTGGTTCAGTCCAGCTTCTTCCAGCTGAGACTCATAGTGAAGGTGAAGGCATATCTCCCTCCTAAGGATCTAGAGAGAGTTGTACACGCCTTTATTACGGCTAGGCTTGATTATTGTAATTCTTTGTATGTCGGCTTAGACATGGCGTCTATTCAGCGCCTGCAGCTTGTACAATATGCGGCAGCTCGCCTCCTGACTGGCAGGAAAAAGAGGGAGCACATCACACCTGTGCTGCGTGCTCTCCACTGGCTCCCAGTCCGTCACAGGATTGATTTTAAAGTTGCACTTTTAACATACAAGGCCCTAAATGGATTGGCACCATCCTACTTGGCTGATCTTCTCCATGCTCACAACCCAACCTGAGCACTGAGGTCAACAAACCAGCTGCTCCTGGATGTGCCTAAAAGTCGCCTTAAAACCCGGGGAGACCGAGCCTTTGCAGCAGCGGCCCCCAAGCTCTGGAATGGCTTGCCACTCCAATTAAGATCGGCCCCCCACTGTTGAATGTTTTAAATCTTTGTTGAAGACCCATCTCTTCTCTTTGGCCTTCTCCTCGTGAAGAGGACATTAATATCCTGTTATGTTGTTGTTTATTGTTGTCTTCATGTAATTTTTACTTTTTACCTTGTAAAGCACTTTGGCCAACACTGGTTGTTTTAAACGTGCTATATAAATAAAGTTGACTTGACCTCTGATGGTTAAAAACCTCAGAGGGTGTCTTCCTCTTTTAAAATAAATGCACATTTTAGCCGTCTACACTAGCTCATTAATATTTCTCTTAGTTTCCAGTCATGAAACTCTCAAAAGGGGATTTCTTTTTTAAAACCAAATTCTCAGTTTTTGCAGTTTTCCCATGTGGATAAACATGTTCAGTATAGAAATGTGTTTTCCGTCCCTCATGATCTTGACACACTATAAGTTTCATTTCTAGATTTCACACCAGAAGTTCACGGGTCACCGGTTTGGGTAGATTTGTAACAAAGGGAACGGAAAAGTCAGATTCACAGGAACTCCACAGATGTCTTTAAAACGCATGACTGAGAGTTTAGTGATATAACACCTGATGTTTTACTCCTGATATGTAGTAAACAGAGACTGAATCTCCCAAGAGAGCATGAAGTCAAGGCTGTAAAAAACTCCCAAATTCAACTTTTTACACCAACTTTATTTTACACATTAAACACATTTTATTTAATTGATTGTTCTTGAATCAGAGTGGAGACAAACTTCTGCAAATAAACAAAAGAAAGAGAGAAAATGATTGAATGTGTTCCTGAGAATACGTTGCAAAACATAACAATCTGACCTTCAGATAATTTGGGTTTTCTTTCTACCTCTGTGAAAAAATCTCAGAAATCTTGGTTTTCCTTTTTTTTTTTTTGTTATATTTTTGGCCTTTTTGCTTTTATTTGATAAGACAGCTGAAGAGAGACAGGAAACATGGGGTGTAGAGAGCGGGGGAAGACATGCAGGAAATGGTCAACCGGCCAGGAATTGAACCGGCGACCCCTGCGATGAGGACTGTAGCCTCTGTATGTGGGGCGCTTAGACCGCTAGACCACCAGCGACCCAGAAATCTTGGTTTCTTTAATCCGTTCATGTTTCTTCCACCTAAGAAACATTGCTAAAATTAAATCCCTGATCTCACACACAGAGTTAGAGATGCTGGTTCATGCTTTTACTTCCTCATGGCTCGACTACTGCAATTCTCTTTTCACCAGCCTCAATAAATCCTCTTTTCACTAACTACAATAAATCCAAAATGCTGCTACAAGACTCTAAACCAGGTCCAGTAAAACAACCCACATCACCCCCATCTTAGTCTCCTTCCACTGGCTGACAATCAAATCCAGAGTACAGTTTAAGATCTTCATATTATCATAACCCTCATATACTGGATATCTGACCTGCTCCACCCTTACATCCCCAGTAGACCCCTCAGATCCTCAGACCAGGGTCTGCTTGCTAACTAAGGGTGACGGTGCCTTTGAGCATGTGGCTCCATCTCTGTGGAACAATCTGCCGGCACCAGTGTGCTGTGCTGATTCCACTGAAGCTTTTAAAAAGCAGCTAAAGACACATTTTGTTGTCATGGCTTTTGACCATCTTTTGTTATTTTGTCTGCTTTCTTAACTATCTTATTTATTGCACATTGTTTTGTCTTGTCGACATTGATTCTCTGTGGAGCACTTTGTGACTATGTCTGTGAAAGGTGCTATACTAAATAAAGTTTACTTACCTACCTTCATGTTCTGAAATATAAAGCATCCCTTTGTCTAAATTTCCCCCTTGCACATACAGTCATGGCCAAAAGTTTTGAGAATGACACACACACAATATTCACAAAGTCTGCTGTTTCAGTTTTTATAATGGCAATTTGCATATACTCCAGAATGTTATGAGGAGTGATCAGCTCAACTGCAATTAATTGCAAAGTCCCTCTTTGCCTTGAAAATGAACTTTATCACCAAAAACACATTTCCACTGCATTTCAGCCCTGCCACAAAAGGACCAGCTAACATAATTTCAATGACACACAGGTGTCACACACATTAACACAGGTGTGGGTGTTGATGAGGACAAGGCTGGCGATCAATCTGTCATGATTGAGTGACTGGACACTTTAAAAGGAAGATGGTGCATGACACCGTTGTTCCTCATCTGTTAGCCATGGTTACCTGCAAGGAAACACGTGCAGCCATCATTGCATTGCACAAAAAGGGCCTAACAGGGAAGTTTATAGCAGCGAGTAAGATTGCACCTCAGTCAACCGTCTATCCAATTATCAAGAACTTCAAGGAGAGAGGTTCAATTGTTGCCAAACAGGCTCCAGGGCGCCCAAGAAAGTCCAGCAAGCGCCAGGACCATCTCCTGAAGGTGTTACAGCTGTGGGATCGGGCCACCACCAGTGCAGAGCTTGCTCAGGAATGGCAGCAGGCAGGTGTGAGTGCATCTGCACGCACTGTGAGGCGAAGACTTATGGAGGAAGGCCTGGTGTCAAGGAGGGCAGCAAAGAAGCCACTTCTCTCCAGTAAAAACATCAGGGACAGACTGATATTCTGCAGAAGGTACAGGGACTGGACTGCTGAGGACTGGGGTAAAGTCATTTTCTCTGATGAATCCCCTTTCCGATTGTTTGGGGCATCTGGAGGAAGACTTGTTCGGAGAAGACGAGGTGAGCGCTACCATCAGTCCTGTCTCTTGCCAACAGTGAAGCATCCTGAGACCATTCATGTGTGGGGTTGCTTTTCGGTCAATGGAGTGGGCTCTCTCACAATCCTGCCTAAAAACACAGCCATGAATAAAGAATGGTACCAGAACGTCCTCCGAGAGCAACTTCTCCCAACCATCCAAGGGCAGTTTGGTGATGAAGAATGCCTTTTCCAGCATGATGGAGCACCTTGCCATAAAGCAAAAGTCAGAACAAAATGGCTCGGGGAACAAAACATTGAGATTTTGGGCCCTTGGCCAGGAAACTCCCCAGATCTTAATCCCATTGAGAACTTGTGGTCAATCCTCAAGAGGCGGGTGGACAATCAAAAACCCACAAATTCTGACAAACTCCAAGCATTGATTATGCAAGAATGGACTGCCATCAGTCAGGATTTGGTCCAGAAGTTGATTGACAGCATGCCAGGGAGAATTGCAGAGGTCTTGAAAAAGAAGGGTCAACACTGCAAATATTGACTTATTGCATGAATTCTGTGTAATTCTCAATAAAAGCTTTTGATACTTATGAAATGCTTCTAATTGTATTTCATTATACCATAGAAACATCTGACAAAAACACTTAAAAACCCTGAAGCAGCAGACTTTGTGAAAATTTAATATTTGTGTCATTCTCAAAACTTTTTGCCATGACTGTACATGATCCTCAGATCTCACACACATTTCCAACCATGCCTAAACTCACGTATCATACTCTATCTCCTTCATCTGTCCTGCATGTTTCATGTCTGCAGAGTCTTCAGCCCTCCTGTCTCCAGCCTCTGTGTGTGTGCGTTTGTTTCTGGGTGGGACACAGAGATGTATAGTTGAACAGCATATAGTTTGTTTTTGTTTGAGTGTGAAATAAACACCACATTATAAAATTACAGGACGACTCTGAGGGCTGATTGCTCTGAGTCTGTGTGCGTCCTGCTCTCTCTAAATGCATAACCCTAAGGAGACTTAGTGTGGGTTTATGGAAATGCACACATTGGTATGCATGAGTGTATGTGACTGACTCATAGTGAACATACAAATGAAGATTAGGTGGAGGAGATAAGCGTGAAGCCATCTTTCTGATCACTGAGGAACAGCAGAAATCTCTCCTTTGAATCGGCTGTAATTTGTAATTTAGTCTAAATTAGGCCTCAGTTGTCTCTGACGTCCCCGTGGAGAGGCTCCTGCAGGGTTTTTGTGACGTCTGGTTCCTGAGCGGGGAGGTTTCCTGTGGTGATTTGTGTCCTACAGTGTTCTGTTAAGTTTTAGGGGAGAGAGCAGTCAGGGCGGTAATTTGGAGGATGAAAGAGGCCCACAGCTTCCAGAAGGATCCAGAGAGGGAAGCAGCATGGGATTCTGGGAGGGAGAGGAAGAGGGAGGGGTGAAGGAGGGGAGGGTGTGCTGCAGTGGACCACACACACCTGAGAGATACATCATGTTAGGAAGAAATACATTAAAATGCTCACACAGCTTCGTAGAATCTCTTCAGGGTATCAAAAGTGGCAGAAACAGCAGCATGCCATGAGAGGAGAGATGAAGAGAACTCTAGTGCTACAAACCTCTCCTTCATTACTTATTACAGGGCAGGACTAGACCGTACTCTATGTTCTATTATTAACAAAGACCCAACATCAAGACCGGATCAGATCCAGTCCCATCTTACAGACAGGACTCAGTCTGATCTCATCTTAATCCACCATGAGCAGAGCACTTTGCAGCATTTAGCAAGTTACAGTGGCAAGGACAAACTTCCTTTAACAGGCAGAAACCTCCAGCAGGACCAGACTCATGTTAGACACACATCTGCTGAGACCGTGTTGGAGAGAGGGATAGAGGGAGATGAAGAGAGAGAGAGAGATGATAGTGGGGAGACGGATAGTAGTAGTTGTAGCAGCTGGAGTCTGGCACGTCCACAGCAGCAGAGATCCAGAGGAACCTACGAGACAAGGGAGCTCAGGGACTCCAGAAAGGTCTAAGAAAAGAGAGAAGAGAGGGAGACCAGAAGAAAGAAAAAGAGGAGAATAAATGGTGAAGGAATAACAGAAGGAAAGGACGGGATAAGAAAAGGAGACATGGAAATAAAAGCAAGAAAGAGTGAAAGAGAGAAAGAAAGAAAGAAAGAAAGAAAGAAAGAGAAAGAAGCAATAAAAAAGAAAATAGAGAAGGACGTAAAGAAAGCAAGGACAGAAGAAAGGACAGAAAGTAACGAAGAAAGAATGAATGAATGAATGAGTGAATGAAAGAAAGAAAGAAAGAAAGAAAGAAAGAAAGAAAGAAAGAAAGAAAGACCCAAAAAGGAATCTACAGCAGAGATCCAGAGGAACCTACGAGACAAGGGAGCTCAGGGACTCCAGAAAGGTCTATGGTTAGTAACTTTAATGGGACAGGAAGCTGTTTATTGTTAAGTCCAGCTTCTTTCAGCTGAGATTTGTAGCTGAGGTAAAGCACTTTGCAGCATTTAGCAAGTTACAGTGGCAAGGACAAACTTCCTTTAACAGGCAGAAACCTCCAGCAGGACCAGACTCATGTTAGACACACATCTGCTAAGACCGTGTTGGAGAGAGGGATAGAGGGAGATGAAGAAAGAGAGAGAGATTATAGTGATTCTGATGCAGAGTTTTGAAGCCTAACGTTGGCGGTCGCCACATTGGAAATGCTGACTCAACCAAACATTTGGTCGACCTAGCAAGAGGCATAGACGTGGAGTTGATGCAGGCTTTTGGCCTCCTTGTAAACAGCTACAGTTTGCCCGCCTGTCAATCAAGTCAACCATCCATCCAATCAAAAAGACCTCAATTCCAAAAGTGAAGTCAAATTAAGGCTGTCATTTCGTTATTCGTGATTAATCACATTTTATTCCTGTGTTTAAAATTCCATTATTTCGCATTTCTGAACAGCTTTTAAGTCTGTATCATTGATGTAAAGTCATATCATGACTTAGCGATAGGAGTGGTAGGAGGGATTATTCGTTGACGTCACCCATCTGTGGGTGCCATATTGGAAATGCTGAACTCAACCTAACTTCGTCCAAGCTAGTGTGAGGTCAAGAGGCGGGCCTTTAGCCTCCTCGCTAACACTTACAGGGTGTCCGCCTGTCAGTTAAGTAAGCCACGCCCTTATTTGGGCAAAACTCTTAAGTTCAATATCTTAAAAAAATAACAAGTTATCATAAATTCCTCCTGTACAGTGTGCTGATAGAGAAATGATCTATTCAGACCTAAACAGTTTTTTGAACCAGGCTGTAAACATGTTTATTTCTGCTGTAACGATTATCTTCTTTGAATGGGTGTGTATGTGGTTGCAAGTGCTTGCTGAGCCAACCTCTAGTGGACGCTTGATGAACTGCAGTTTTTAGCACTTCTGCATGAGCTTCATATTTTAAGACCGGAGGTTGCAGCTTGGTCCAACGGCAGAGTAAAGCCCTGAAAATTGTTCAAGTATAAACTGTAAATTGGAAGACAAAGCTGAAGAGGAGGAAGAGAGTGGAAGGATTTGTATTTGGAGACGTTTTTAAGGTAGAAACTGGACGAATGGAGGATCATACGTTTTGTGCATTACAGTAACTTCTTGTCCTCAAAGGAACACCTTCACTTCACCATCAGGAGGAGTGAGCAAGGGAGCGTTTCAATCTAGATATCCTTAAATATTCCCATTCTTAGACTCTGTACATTAAAAAGAGACGTATACTGAGTGCTTTAAGTTTGAGACTCCCTGAAGCCTTATGTTCCAGTAAAAACTGTGGGAAAATGTACCATTTTGCCAATATGGCCCCCACACACACACACGCCAGTCTGACCCCACTTTGGAGAAAACAAGCCGTGTGTTTTTTAAGACGAAAAACTCCACCATGTGCTCTAATTCTCCTTCCAAGAAGAAGCCATATTTTCCTGGTATGCATCCCACTCCTGGCACCCCCCCCCCCCCCCCCCCCCCCCACCACTCATAACCACACAGCAGCGCGGCGTTTCCAATCCGTGTTTAGGGGAAGGTATAGAAAGAGGGGGTACGGTCTTTATGATCTGCAGGGGCCCAAACTGTTCGCAGGAACTCCCTCTCTGTTCTGTATTGTTGGGTCTGTTTTGAGGTCGGACCTTGAAAGCGTCCTGACTGGTAATCAGCAGTTTTTAAGATGATCAAACAGGCTCCTTTATGACGGAGGACAAAGGGGCTGACAGGAGAGGTGGGAGGGGGGGCAGAGAAAAGAAAAGATGACAATAGATTTCCTCTTTCTTTCCCTCCTAATGTGTGCTTTCCCTTTCCCACTCTCTCTATTCAGGGCTTCTTTCACACACATCCACGGAAATGTTCTGGTGCCGTCTCACACGCTTTAGGTTAAAGTGAAAACACACCAATCAATGAGTGAGGATGCTTGGACCTCTCTGCAGCGTGCTCAGGAAAACAGTGTATTTAAAGAGATAATTGATTAGCAGAAAGAAAGGCTGCAGAGTGAAATCTTATTGACCCGACTGCACCGAAACATAACAGTCAGGCTTCACTTTCTGCAGCCACGTGTCATGATGCTGGGCTGGACTTTAAAAACATTCAGGTGCATGTTTAAGACGCATAGCTTTGTGATGTGAGTGTAATATTTCTACTTTTAACCTAAAGAATATCAAAGTGACGGATAAAACAGTTGCACCACTTTTTCCGTTAACCCACAAACTTCCCTGGTTCATTTTTTCCCTTGAAGCTTCAGTGAGGATGTGAAATCTCACTGCGAGCGATTCCATTCAAGACTTCCTTCTGTTTGTGGTGAGTCCCAGTTTCACTGTAAACAGTGCGTCACACAGAGGCTTCACTCTGGCTTCCTTCAGCGGTATGACCCTGAAACAGAAACTGATGTTCTTGTGATGTTCTTGTAATTAACAGGTCCTTAGTTTGCTGAAATAACAACATCATGATGCAGATTAGTCAAAAGTCCAAAGTCAAGCTTTGTCAGGTCTGTCCTCAAGAGGAGAAGAAAACTACGTCTACAATGTTTGTTTGTTGAATGGAGGTCTATGAAAGAGGATTAGAGACACTGGCCACGGTTACATGATGTTTTTTAATTCTGAATTAATAATTCTGAATTAAATAATTCTGAATTAAAGTATTCTCCTTCATGTTAGCATGGAAACAGTAATTCTGAATTGAGGTTTACATGAAAACACGTTTAATGGTCTTTATTCCTCTTAAGGTCTGGGGGTTTGGAAGGGTTCTGTTGGACAGGGGCGGGCATGATGTGTTTACGTCTACCAGAAGAAAACAGACTCCAGTTCCTGCTTCCTTTATTTTTGGTTACAACATTGAAGACCATATAAGTGACAAGTCCATTGATTAACTTGGATGCTACAGCTTTAAAAAAGGTCCACATTTTGATGCTTCCGTCCATCAACTCTTTTCATGATATCCATTTCTTCTAAGGCTCCTATTAAATAAATAGTCTTGGCTCGAGTCCAACGCTTGCTTCGGGCGGCCATCCTGGAATATGTGCCGGCCATCCTGGAATATGATCCCGCCATCCTGGAATATGTGCCAGCCATCCTGGAATATGTGCCCGCCATCCTGGAATATGTGCCCGCCATCCTGGAATATGTGCCAGCCATCCTGGAATATGTGCCCGCCATCCTGGAATATTTGCCGGCCATCCTGGAATATGTGCCCGCCATCCTGGATTATGTGGCAGCCATCCTGGATTATGTGCGCGCCATCCTGGAATATGTGCCAGCCATCCTGGAATATGTGTCTGCCATCCTGGAATAAGTGCCGGCCATCCTGGCATATGTGCCGGCCATCCTGGAATATGCGCCGGCTATCATGGAATATGTGCCCGCCATCCTGGAATATGTGCCCGCCATCCTGGCATATGTGCCAGCCATCCTGGAATATGTGCCTGCCATCCTGGAATATGTGCCAGCCATCCTGGAATATGTGTCTGCCATCCTGGAATATGTGCCGGCCATCCTGGCATATGTGCCAGCCATCCTGGAATATGTGCCGGCCATCCTGGAATATGTGCCGGCCATCCTGGAATATGTGTCGGCCATCCTGGAATATGCGCCGGCTATCATGGAATATGTGCCCGCCATCCTGGAATATGTGCCAGCCATCCTGGAATATGTGCCCGCCATCCTGGAGTATGTGCCGGCCATCCTGGAATATG
Organism: Notolabrus celidotus; assembly: GCF_009762535.1. Classification (NCBI taxonomy): domain Eukaryota; kingdom Metazoa; phylum Chordata; class Actinopteri; order Labriformes; family Labridae; genus Notolabrus; species Notolabrus celidotus. Next base: position 15,724 of record NW_023260083.1, read on the forward strand.
TGCCAGCCATCCAGGAATATGTGCCGGCCATCCTGGAATATGTGCCGGCCATCCTGGAATATGTGCCCGCCATCCTGGAATATGTGCCGGCCATCCTGGAATATGTGCCGGCCATCCTGGAATATGTGCCAGCCATCCTGGAATATGTGCCGGCCATCCTGGAATATGTGCCGGCCATCCCGGAATATGTGCCCGCCATCCTGGAATATGTGCCGGCCATCCTGGAATATGTGCCCGGCATTCCTGGAATATGTGCTGGCCATCCTGGATTATGTGCCCACCATCCTGGAATATGTGCCCACCATCCTGGAATATGTGCCGGCCATCCTGGAATATGTGCCCACCATCCTGGAATATGTGCCCGCCATCCTGGAATATGTGCCCGCCATCCTGGAATATTTGCCCGCCATCCTGGAATATGTGCCCGCCAGCGCCGAATATGTGCATTTGAAATGGCTGAAATCCCACAAAAACCAACACACTCATCAGGCCTGGTGTCAAATTTGAGATTTTTTGGATCTGGCAAAGAAAATCTCAAAAATGTGCTCAGTAGCGCCCCCTTAATTAAAAAAAAAAAAAACTCCCCATAGAGGTTTTTTGAGCTACATGCAATGGATATTATTCATGGCATCAGGATGCACAAAAAACCTCTCACACCCATATCCCAAACTCAACAGGAAGAGCGCCACCTAGCTTTGAAAATTCAAAATGGTGCCCAAATAAGGGTGCATACTTTTAAGATCTCGTCCTATGGGTTTTTCACCAATTCAGTCCCAACAAGGCACATTCTATAGTAGACACCTCGATGATTCAAAGTTGTTAAAGGCATTCCGTTCAGACTAAAATTGTGGGCATGGCAGACTTTCAGTTGTGTATCAAACGCACATTTCCCGCCATAAACAGGAAATTGATTTTTATGGGGGCTTTCAAATGCCCGAAATCTCACCAAATCAGGCGGAAGCTCATATCAGGCAGTGGCTCATATGAGACGGTGGCTGCAGGTGTGCGAGGGCCCCGTTCATCACAGCTTGTGGCTTTCATTAGGGCCCGGGCACCGCTGGTGGCGAAGGCCCTATTGTAACCCTAAGGATTATTTTTCTCCTTTCTTCCGCCGCTTAAAACGCATTTTTGAACCCCTGAACGTGCATGAAAGCGCGGATATTTTTGCACTCTCATCTGGCCTGGTGAAAAATTGACATCAGAATGTACATAAAAGCCTCTCACACCCATATCCGAAACTGAACTGGAAGAGCGCCACCTAGCTTTGAAAATCAAAAATGGCTCCAAAAAGCATCCAAAAACGTCCAAATAAGGGTGCATACTTTTGCTAATTTCTCCTAGAGCTTTTCTCCGATTCAGTCCAAACTAGGCACATTCTATAGTAAACCCACTGATGATTAATACAAAGTAAAGGCATTCCGTTCAGACGAAAGTTGTGGGCGTGTCAGACTTTGGGGCGGGGCATAAAAAAAAGAAAAAACATCGGAAAATGTGACTTTAAAATGCATGTAATCTCACCTCATCCAACACACTCATCAGTCCTGGGAAAAATTGTGACATTTTATGGGTTTCGCAAAAAAAGTCGAAAAAATTTGCTCACTAGCGCCCCCTACAGTTTTCAAAACCCCCTCCCCATAGAGGTTATTTTGAGCTACATGCTTGACAAATTTTACACATATTCATGGCATCAGGACGCACAAAAAAGCCTCTCACACCCATATCCCAAACTCAACAGGAAGAGCGCCACCTAGCTTTGAACATGAAAAACGGGGCCAAACTAAGGGTGCACACTTTCGTTATCTTCTCCGAAGCCACTTCTCCGATTCAGTGCAAACCAAGGGCAACCTTTAGTAGACACATTGACGATTAAAAACTGTTCGAATAATTCCGTTCAGACTAAAATTGTGGGCGTGGCATGCGTTGAGGCGGGGCATCAAACGCACCAGAACAGGCGATGCTGACTTTCAGGCAGTGCATCAACGCACATACAGATTTCAATGTGAAAATGTAAACATTATTAAAGGAATTCTGTTCAGACTAAAATTGTGGGCGTGGCACACTGTCAAGTTTGGAGGTTTTCTTGGCAATCTGCCAAAATCTTGAACCATTTGCATCATGTGGTGGCAAATATCAGGCGGCGGTTTACATGTGGCGGCGGCTCATGTAGGCGGTGGCTGCAGGTGTGCGAGGGCACCGTTCATCGCCGCTTGCGGCTTTAATTATTATTGTTTTGTGCCTGTGAAGCACTTTGTAACTGAGCGTTTTAAAAGTGCTTTAAAAAAATACATTTTTTACTCACTTACTTTTATTTCTCTGGTGGCCCTAATCCTCTTCCATATCAAGAGGAGAAGAAAACTACCTCTACAGTTTGTTGAATGGAGGTCAGTGACAGAGGATTGGGGCCACTGATTTCAGTTCCCTTTACGCCTGACCCTCTTCACGGAATGTTCAATCTTTCTCAGAATTCTGGAGTTCTGTCTTTCATGTCAGAATTCTAGAACACCTGCTGTTGCTCTCCATAAAGACTGTTTTTCCTGCAGCCTGCTGATACCTGATTGGTCAATACTGCTCAGACTACAAATGTACAGGAAATTCAGACTCCTGGTTTCTTACAACAGAACAACAACACGTTAGTCCAGAATGCAGCACATTGCTTTTATTTTGAAATTTAAAGACAAATTGAGTGCACTTGAGTGAACTGAAGAGCTGCAGCATGTGTCCTGTAAAAACAAACACTTACTCCACATTGCTTTTTCTGAAGTATTTCCATCCCCACATAATGAGCAGCTTTTAGAGAGGGGATAAGAAAAGTCCCAAAGTGAGAGGTTAACAGTGAAACATGTGGAGGCTGCGGCTAACATTGATCAGTTGTGTTCATGTCTGTCAGTAGAGCAGGCGTCAGTCTGACCACCTGTTAAACTCTGAGTATCCAGAAGACTGAATCTCTTCCAAGAACACACACACACACACACACTCCCAAACACACACACACTCCCAAACACACACACTGCACAGTGTTTGCGCCTCATTTCAAAGTGTGTGGCAGCATGTGAGGAGAGCAAGGGGGCGAGTTTAAGGGTTTCCCTCCCGGCCAATGAAGCTGAAAGAAACCCCTCTCCAACAGCCAATCGCTGCTGAGGAAACTCTGCTGTCAGCCAATCAGGAGGTGAGGAGGGAGAGCAAGCTCCAGGTGGAACAGAGGGGAGCCCACAACATAGGAAAACAGGACCTACTGGGAACCAAGGAAAAGTACAAAAAGTTCAAATACACAAAAGGAAAAATGTAAATGTGGAAAAGAAGCAGAAAAGATTCTTTAATAAAGAGGAGGAGACAGGAATGTGGAGACACACACCAACATGGGACACACAAAGAACACACACCATGCTCAGTTGGAATGTAAGCATTTTGAGTTAGAGAGAGGACAGGACTTTTTCATCCAACTAAGTTTACATTTATTTTGTTATTGCAACAAGAAAGTCATCGGTGCTTTTCCAAAGAATGTCCTTCCATTGTTTATTTGTTGTACTTCAGCCATGCTGTGTGCCATCAGTTTGTTGCCTGTGTGCAATGTTTTGTTTCTTCTCCACACAATAACATGAATAATTACATTAAAGGTCCAACATGCAAACCCGGTGAACCCGGTGGGACAATTTGGGGCTGTTTACTAGCATAGAAACCTCTCAGATCCGGTGCTGTGATGGATCAGAGACGGACTGGACACGGATCTGGTGGAATTTGGCCGTCAGACGCCGCTGATGTTGCTGATCAGAAACTCAACTCAAACTTTATATATAGAGCACGTTTAAAACAACTGGAGTTAAAGGTGACATATCATGCAAAATGGACTTTTTAATGGTTCTCTACCTGAAATATGTGCCCCTGTCTACAAACCCCCCGAAAATGAAAAAAATCCATCCTGCCCCTGTTCTGATTTCTCCACCTTTCTGTAAATGTGTCTAAAACGAGCCGTTTCAGACTTCAGTGTTTTTGTTACGTAACAACAATATCTGGTCTGTAACAGGAAGTCAGAGCTCGGAGCTTGTTCAGCCCATAGACTGTATAAAATACAACTCAACCCCTTCTCCGTTTTTCATTCCCTGCACACATGTGTGCTAACAAGGAGCTTAGGAGGGAGGCATGCTAGTTGTAGGCTGTCTTAATAAACACAAAGGTCGGTTTTACTCCCCACGTCTGCAGATTTGAAGATCTAGTGGATGATTTTTATTTGTCATGGATACGTGCTGATGCTAATTAGCATAGCCACATAGCTACATGTTCATAGCTGTAGCTGTAGCTGTGTACCAAGACACACGTTGACATACTGTCAAATAAAACAACAAGAAACACAGAATCTGTGACCAATCCTTCAGAAAGGTCCGGCTGCCTTTCTGGCAAAGGTCGGTTTTACTCCCCATGTCTGCAGATTTGAAGATCTAGTGGATGATTTTTATTTATCATGGATACGTGCTAGCGCTAGTTAGCATAGCCACATAGCTACATGTTCGTAGCTGTGTACCAAGACACACGTCAACATACTGATAAATAAAACAACAAGAAACACTAAATCTGTGACCAATGGTTCAGAAAGGTCCTGCTACAGGCGCCTTTCCGTCAGGATCAGATTCTGGATCAGATTCAGAGGGTTGAAGTAACGTGATCTCTGAGCAGCCGTGTATATTCAGCCAACATGTAAACATTAGATCAACGTGCTGGACAGTCGAGGCCACACCCACTTCCCGAGGGGGCGTGGTCAGAGGGAAAACAGACCGTTCTGAGGAGGACTGAAGAAGAGGGTTTTTCAGGCAGACCAAAATCTGATTTCAAAGTGTTTTTTTGAGCATAAACTTTAAAGACATGTTTTGGGGACCTCTTAGACCAATATATATTGATGAAAAAAGCGTGATATGTCACCTTTAAAGCATTAAAATTAAAAATTAAAAAATTAAAAATAAGATAGACATTATGTATTGTAAGCAGGTGTTATCCCAAAACGAGGGTCATGCTCACTCTAAAGGCTCATTTATGCCCTTCATCTGACATTTATACTTCTTTCAGCTATCTGTGCTATATGTGGTCACGTCGTCCAAGCTTTTGGACTGCAGGACAGGATGTTGCTCCACTTTTCCCTCTCAGAGATGGCTGCTCTCACATCTGTGCCCGCTAACTGTCATTATTTCCCCACGACCAAGACCAGCCTGAGACCACACTAATGTTTTTACCACAGTGTCAACAAGCAGAGGGGGAATATGACGGACTACTTTATGTGGAGTGATTTGTTATGTCGTGTGCGATCAGGTTGTCTCAAGCGTTGAAACATTCCATTCCGTTGTGCTTTGATCTATTCCATTCTATTCTAACATTATTACAGTGTCAACAGACAGAGGGGGAATGACGGAGCTACTTTCTGTGGAGTGATTTGATATGGAGTGCGTGATCAGACTGTCTAAGGAATTAATGCACTCCATTCTAGTCTGCTTTGGTGCATCCCATTCAGTTGTGCCATGATCTATTATGTTCCATTCCATTCTATTCTAACGTTTTTACCACAGTGTCCACAGGCAGAGGGGGAATGTGACAGAACTACTTTCTGTGGAGTGATTTGTTATGACGTGTGTGATCAGGCTGTCTCAAGCGTCAAAGCATTCCATTCTATTCTGACGTTTTTACCACAGTGTCAACAGGCAGAGGGGGAATGTGACGGAACTACTTTCTGTGGAGTGATTTGATATGACATGTGTGATCAGGCTGTCTCAAGCGTCAAAGCATTCCATTCTATTCTGACGTTTTTACCACAGTGTCAACAGGCAGAGGGGGAATGTGACAGAACTACTTTGTATGGAGTGATTTGTTATGACGTGTGTGATCAGGCTGTCTCAAGCATCAAAGCATTCCATTCTATTCTGACGTTTTTACCACAGTGTCAACAGGCAGAGGGGGAATATGACGGACTACTTTATGTGGAGTGATTTGTTATGTCGTGTGTGATCAGGTTGTCTCAAGCGTCAAAGCATTCCATTCTATTCTGACGTTTGTACCACAGTGTCAACAGGCAGAGGGGGAATGTGACGGAACTACTTTGTGTGGAGTGATTTGTTATAACTTGTGTGATCAGGTTGTCTCAAGTGTCAAAGCATTCCATTCTATTCTGACGTTTTTACCACAGTGTCAACAGGCAGAGGGGGAATGTGACGGAACTACTTTGTGTGGAGTGATTTGTTATAACTTGTGTGATCAGGCTGTCTCAAGTGTCAAAGCATTCCATTCTATTCTGACGTTTTTACCACGGTGTCAACAAGCAGAGGGGGAATATGACGGACTACTTTATGTGGAGTGATTTGTTATGTCGTGTGTGATCAGGTTGTCTCAAGCGTCAAAGCATTCCATTCTATTCTGACGTTTTTACCACAGTGTCAACAGGCAGAGGGGGAATGTGACGGAACTACTGTGTGTGGAGTGATTTGTTATGACGTGTGTGATCAGGCTGTCTCAAGCGTCAAAGCATTCCATTCTATTCTGACGTTTTTACCACGGTGTCAACAAGCAGAGGGGGAATATGACGGACTACTTTATGTGGAGTGATTTGTTATGTCGTGTGTGATCAGGTTGTTTCAAGCGTCAAAGCATTCCATTCTATTCTGACGTTTTTACCACAGTGTCAACAGGCAGAGGGGGAATGTGACGGAACTACTTTGTGTGGAGTGATTTGTTATAACTTGTGTGATCAGGCTGTCTCAAGCGTCAAAGCATTCCATTCTATTCTGACGTTTTTACCACAGTGTCAACAGGCAGAGGGGGAATGTGATGGAACTACTTTGTGTGGAGTGATTTGTTATAACTTGTGTGATCAGGCTGTCTCAAGCGTCAAAGCATTCCATTCTATTCTGATGTTTTTACCACAGTGTCAACAGGCAGAGGGGGAATGTGATGGAACTACTTTGTGTGGAGTGATCTGTTATGACATGTGTGATCAGGCTGTCTCGAGCATCGAAGCATTCCATTCCGGTGTGCTTTGATCTATTCTGTTCTGTTCCATTCCATTCCATTCTACTTTGATCTATTCCATTCTATTCTAACGTTTTTACCACAGTGTCAACAGGCAAATGGGGAATGTAACAGAACTACTTTCTGTGGAGTGATCTGTTATGACGTGTGTGATCAGGCTGTCTCAAGCGTCAAAGCATTCCATTCTATTCTGATGTTTTTACCACAGTGTCAACAGGCAGAGGGGGAATGTGACAGAACTACTTTCTGTGGAGAGATTTGATATGACGTGTGATCAGGCTGTCACTGTTGCGTCAAAGCATTCCATTCTATTCTGACGTTTTTACCACAATGTCAACAAGCAGAGGGGGAATATGACGGACTACTTTATGTGGAGTGATTTGTTATGACGTGTGTGATCAGGCTGTCTCAAGCGTCAAAGCATTCCATTCTATTTTACCACAGTGTCAACAAGCAGAGGGGGAATGTGATGGAACTACTTTCTGTGGAGTGATCTGTTATGACGTGTGTGATCAGGCTGTCTCAAGCGTCAAAGCATTCCATTCTATTCTGACGTTTTTACCACAGTGTCAACAGGCAGAGGGGGAATGTGACGGAACTACTTTCTATGGATTCATTTGATATGACGTGTGTGATCAGGCTGTCTCAAGCATTGAAACATTCCATTCTGTTGTGTTCCATTCTATTCTAAAGTTTTTACCACAGTGTCAACAGGCAGAGAAGAGGTGTGCCGGATTACTTTCTGTGGATTGATTTGATATGGAGTGTGTGATCAGGTTGTCACTGTTGCGTCACTTATGCTGTTGAAAATAAATCACCATTGTTGTTTTTTAACCAATCAGAATCAAGCATTTAACACGGGTGGATCATGATATCGAAGTTTAAGGAGAAAGAAAGTTAATTTTTAAAGGAGCAAGGTCTCAGAGTTTCTTTCTTAATGCATCCTCTCCTCATGAGCTCCTCCCTGTCTGACTATCACTCACATCCTTTAAACTTCACACCAGTTGTTTCTAACTCAGCCTTTCGTTTGTATTTTTATAGTTTCCACGCTCAAATCAAGAAACTGCAGCGATGTCATCTGAGTCACTTCGTCAGACTTTGACTAACCTCCTCCAAAAACAACTGACACTTCTCTGTGTTTGCCATTTCACAGACTCCCCACGACTTGTGAACTGACTTTGTTATGCAAAATTGGTGGAATCCCCCTTTAAGCTTGACTTCTCAGTCATGTGGGTGTTTAAAGGTTTTCTGATGGGGCTCGTGGAGAAGAGGCAGAACAATGAAGTCAATGTAAAGTTTTGTTTTACTGTCAACAGCCCACTGAAAGAAAAGATGATCAGTTAACCTGTCGTATGCCATCCAGTGTGTTTCAGGCAATGTGTGTGTGTGTGTGTGTGTGTGTTCAGACCTGCCAGTTACAGACCTGTGACCTCTTTAGGGATGGCAGCAGCTTGTCATTTTATAACTTGAGGGTAAAGGGTCAGATGTGAAATGAAAAAGAGGCACATTTTACATCATGTCTGTATTTTAATGGACGCTCTGTGTGTTTCTTTTTGAGGCATCACTCTGCAGAACATTTCTCAGTATGTCTTGGAGACGACAGCTCATAGCATGTAGGTGTGACTGGGTTTGTCATACTGGGAGCCCAGTGCATGCAGGGAAACTTTCAAACAGCAGCCAGTGGCCTCATGAATAAAGAAGGGAACAGTTTTACATTTTAATATGGGCTGTAATGGGGATTTGCTTTTGGAGACAACCTCAAGTGGACACTAGAGGAACTGCAGTTTTTTGCACTTAGTTGTTGGCTTCATTTTTTATACGCATTGGGCCTCATTCACTAATAGCTGCGTAGAAATGTTCTTATGGCGCGTGCCCGCAACCTGCAATCAGCATACGACCACGCCCCAATTCATCCATATAAGGACATCTGTTCGCTGATGGTTTTGGAGGTTGAGGCAAGAAAACCAACACTTTTGTGAAGCGTGTCAGCAGCAGGAGTCACCATGACAAAACAAAATGAAGCCTGGGTTTCTTACTGAGGCTGTTAATCAGGCTTGGACCAGCTTTTGTCATGCTGCTATAGGCCTAGACTGCCGGGGGAACTGGCACACTGACACACTGGGATCCTAGCTCACCTTCTTCCCCCCAACCCCTTCATCACTTACTTTAACTCTGCCTGTCCCATTAAAGTTACTAGCCATAGACCTTTCTGGAGTCCCTGAGCTCCATTGTCTCGTAGATTCCTCTGAGCTGCCGTAGACGTCCTCCTGCTGTGGACGATCTGGACTCCAGCTGATACGGACGTGCTGGACTCCAGCGGCAACAGCTTCTACGACTCGTCTCATCACTATCACCTCTCTCTCTTACTCCCCTCTATCTGTCTTTCCAGACCCAACTCAGTCGAGGCATGATGGCTGTCTAACATGAGTCTGGTCCTGCTGGAGGTTTCTGCCTGTTAAAGGAAGTTTGTCCTCTCCACTGTAACTAGCTAAATACTGCGATGTGCAATGCTCATGATGGATTAAGGTGGGGTCAGATTGAGTCTTACCCTGTCTTGGTGTTGGGTCTCTGTTCATAATTTGACATAGTGTGGTCTAGACCTCCTATGTTTGTAAAAGCGTCTTGAGATAACGTTTGTTGTGATTTGGCGCGATACAAATAAAGATTGATTGATTGATTGATAATGCTGTGTCTCCTGAGGTTCACACCGGGGCCCAGGTTAAGAAAAAATGGTTTGATATTAAAGTGGATGCAAAAAACATGAAATAAAAGACTGACAGAACAGAAAAGAAGGAAGGAAACTGGAGTAGGGCAAGGACCACCTGATCTGACAGTTTAAGATGAAAGAACGGCTGCGATCATTTAATTTTTTTAAGTTGTCTAAAATAGAACATTTCACCCATTATAATACAAAATTAAAGCCGCAAGCGGCGATGAACGGGTATACACTGCCTCAGGTGGGGCAAATGTTCCAAGTTTTTGGCAGATTGCCAAGAAAAGCTCCAAACTTGACAGTGTGCCACGCCCACAATTTTTGTCTGATCAGAAGTCCTTTAACAATAATTTAATCGTCAATATGTCTGCTATAGAATGTGCCTTGTTTGGACTGAATCAGAGAAAAACTCTAGGAGGAGCTCTCAAAAGTATGCACTCTTATTTGGGCGTCATTCTTCACATTCAAAGCTGTATGTGCGTTTGATGCCCCGCCTCAACGCCTGCCACGCCCACAATTTTTTGTCTGTTCAAAATTTGTTCTGATATTTTTTTCTCGTCGAGGTGTTTACTATAGGTTGACCTTGGTTTGGACTGAATCGGAGAAAAGCTCTACAAGTTAATAGCGAAAGTATGCACCCTTATTTTGACGCCATTATTCATGTTCAAAGCTAGGTGGCGCTCTTCCTGTTGAGTTTGGGATATGGGTGCAAGAGGCTTTTTTTGTGCGTCCTGATGCCATGAATATGCGTACAATTCTTCAAGGTGAAGCATGCATCTAAGATCTTCTGCAGGATGAGCCTCGGGGTCCAGCTTTCACTTCCATGCAGGGGAAGTTAAATTCCTGTGCATCATTTTTAAACTTCAAAACATAATAAAGAGACAACAAAGCTTATTGTCTGAGGACTTGTCATGTCTGCAGGTTCAGGAAGATGCCTCTCCTGCTGTCCTCACATCCTGCAGCAATGAAACAGGAGAGATAAATAAAGCCAGGCTGTGATAGATTATTATTCTGCAAAGCGGCTCTGTGTGGCAGAAATGGCTGTTTCACCATAACAAGGTATCATTTTGAGAAATTTTATGATTCAACTTATCTCTGTGGTTCTGGTGTTGATACAACAACACCCCCCCCCCCCCCCCCCCCCCCCGTCCCCCAGCCCTGCACCTTCACCATCAGGCTGCACAAACTGTCAGCGTGGGGTCACGTAAACGGCTCCCCCTCGGTGTGAAAGTGGCGTTAGAGTCCAAAGTGCTGCTGAACTCGTTCACAGTTTGCCGTCGGAGCAGCTGTCAGATGAAGGAGCCGCGACACACACGTGTTCGGTTCGATAAACAAACACACACAAAAGAAGAAGCGGCTACTACAGGAGAAGGGCTTCCTGCACGGTGTGAATATCAACAGCTGAGTCCTGCTCGTTCGACGCTACACACACACACACACACTGCAAACAAATGTGTGTAACATGTGATCCTGCTTTACAGAGGAGAGGCAGAGTAAGTCTTCAGGTGTTGATCTCCTTGTTTTGTTTACATCTCTGTCTCACACAAAGTGACTGCATCAGGCAAACCTTACATTTCATGTTGGAGATTCCCACAGACTTCAGATCATGAAAACAGAATTCACAAAAAGAAACATATTCCTGACCAAGGGGTTGAGAAATCCAAAGTGCCAGCCAAAGCATCACAAGTTTCTGCCCTGAAATCAATGTCACATGTAAGCAGATGTATTTTTACTACAACTAGGGATGTTGTCAATAAATCAAGTGTTGATTAATTGGTTGTTAAGAGCTTACTCGAACATGCATTTGAGTTTTCGTGTTATATTTGCTGAGGGTGTTGCAAACAGCGGAGGCGCTCAGCTGGGAGCTGCAGCTTTGTGACCGCGAGTGCTTTTTGGGAAGGATAAGATAAGATTGTAGACATGCCAGGGACACATATTTCAGGTAAAGAACCATTAAAAAGTCAATTTTGCATGATATGTCACCTTTAAAGTGTACCAGCTTTAGCATTGTATGCAGAGGGCCACAGATATGCAATGAGCTCGACAATGGGTTAAAAATGTCACACTCCATCTCCATCTTCAAGAAAAAGCTAAAATTACCACTTCTGGCAATTTATGATTAATGTACTGATCATATCAATGCACCCACTAATTTATATATGTCACCACAATATTGGGATTGTCTGTCATGTGTGTTTGTTATATGTTAGTATGTTGTTGTTGTATCTTGTCTGTTGCCACTTTATTTGTGGGAAATTGGGCCCCCTATTAAAAGCTTTAAATAGCTTCCTTGGGGTCATCCCTTTCCACACATCCAACCATTGTGAAATGTTTACTGAATATATATATAGATGTATATTTGTGATGATCAATCAATCAATCAATCAATCTTTATTTGTATAGCGCCAAATCACAACAAACGTTATCTCAAGACGCTTTTACAAACATATGTCAAATTATGAACAGAGACCCAACACCAAGACAGGGTAAGACTCAGTCTGACCCCACCTTAATCCATCATGAGCATTGCACATCGCAGTATTTAGCTAGTTACAGTGGTGAGGAAAAACTTCCTTTTAACAGGCAGAAACCTCCAGCAGGACCAGACTCATGTTAGACAGCCATCATGCCTCGACTGAGTTGGGTCTGGAAAGACAGATAGAGGGGAGTAAGAGAGAGGTGATAGTGATGAGACGAGTCGTAGAAGCTGTTGCCGCTGGAGTCCAGCACGTCCGTATCAGCTGGAGTCCAGATCGTCTGCAGCAGGAGGACGTCTACGGCAGCTCAGAGGAATCTACGAGACAATGGAGCTCAGGGACTCCAGAAAGGTCTATGGTTAGTAACTTTAATGGGACAGGCAGAGTTAAAGTAAGTGATAAAGGGGTTGGGGGGAAGAAGGTGAGCTAGGATCCCAGTGTGTCAGTGTGCCAGTTCCCCCGGCAGTCTAGGCCTATAGCAGCATGACAAAAGCTGGTCCAAGCCTGATCCAGCTCTAACTATAAGCTTTATCAAAAAGGAAAGTTTTAAGTCTACTCTTAAAAGTGGAGAGGGTGTCTGCCTCCCGGACCCTGACTGGTAGATGATTCCAAAGGAGAGGGGCCTGATAACTGAAGGTTCTACCTCCCACACTACTTTTAGAGATTTTAGGTACAACTAGCAAGCCTGCATGTTGGGAGCGTAGAGTTCTAGAGGGGTAATAGGGCACGATGAGCTCTTTAAGATACGAGGGTGCCTGATTTTTAAGGGCTTTGTAGGTTAAAAGAAGGATTTTAAATTCTATTCTACATTTTATTGGGAGTCAGTGTAGAGAAGCTAACACTGGAGAGATGTGCTCCCTCTTCCTAGTTCTAGTCAATACTCGAGCTGCGGCGTTTTGAACTAGCTGAAGAATCTTTAGAGACTTATTGGGGCAGCCTGATAAGAGGGAGTTACAGTAATCTAACCTGGAGGTAACAAATGCATGGACTAGTTTTTCTGTGTCGCTCTGAGATAGGAAGTGTCTAATTTTAGAAATATTGCGCAAGTGAAAATAGGCTGACCTTGAGATTTGCTGAATTTGGGAATTGAAGGATAAATCTTGATCAAATAGGACTCCTAGATTCCTAGCCGAGGTGCTGGATGCCAGACTAATGCGTGTGAATACACTAAACTAAACTAAACTAAGCCACACAGATAGCACAGATAGTTGGAAGAAGCATAAATATCAGATGAAGGGCATAAATGAGCCTTTAAAGTGAGCATGACCCTCGTTTTGGGATAACCACCTGCTTACAATACATTATCCTTAAACAAAATATAACTGTATCCATGCTTCTTGTGTTAAACATCCTGGTGCATGGTTGTAAAGAAGTATAGATAAAGGGCATTTAATGGGAGAATCGTCTGTGGACTCATTTTGCAGGTTTTTCTTAGTGCAGGTCACATTTTCCCAAACATGCAAAGGCAGATTCTTGGGATAGCGTTGAGCTGCAGCCTCGTGAGGATCAATGAGTGAGAAATGAGGTAGCATGTTTTTGTGACTGTGCTCTGCTGACTCTTTCGTAGTCCCATTTGGAGTTAAAAACATTGGTTCTTTGGTTACACAAGTCTGTTTTTATATTTAGTTACATGAAAAACGGTGAAACCAAAGCGGCCTGCATCATGCACGGTTGCTGTAGATACAATTTACAGGAAACAGCAGGAAAATTACACCTTACTGCCCACTGCGTTTAAACCTCGTCCTCCTCAAATATACAAAGTGCAAGATGATTTAAATGGAAAGAAATGGGGCAGAAACAGTGGAACCTTTGCTGTGGGCCACCGGTCGTTCTCCTGTAAACACTGAAGGGGAGGGTTTGACTCTCTTAGTGGTCTTTCTGCAGACGTGGGGGGAACATTCAAAGTTCATTCTCTCCATCTTTCAGCAGCGAGGATGAAGAGAACAAGATCTGAAACTAAAAACCCGAGTCACAGACTGACTGTGGTTTTTCTGTACTCAGTCAGTGAGTCACTGAATGAACCCGATGCAGCGGGGAAACTTTCCCTGCCTCTCTCGGCGCTCACAGGCCGTCTCTGTAGGTGTGTATGTTGAAGCGCAGAGAGACGTATGAACGGTGTGTGTGTGTGTTGCTGTGTTTTCTGGTCCACTGGGTTTCAGTCCTCGTCAGTGGGAGGGAACTCTGCTCTGTACAATCCCAGCAACGTCATAACTTCACCTGAGGGAGAAGTTTCCTCCACAAAGACGCAGCGTGAAGAAAACAAATGTGGTCTAACACCAGGGGCTGAAAAACTGTGACCTGATTGGTGCGGGTTGTCCTCCATGGTTAGACCTGCAGAATGAAAGTGTGTGACAGCTCGGTCCAGAAATATGGGATTGATAAAGTCTGATGATGCTGACAGGACGTGCATGAACAGGACAATTTTTACTGATAAATGCATCTAAAGAAAGAGTGGGATCGTCTTTTTGAGGGTTGCACTTTTTCATGCATACATCACAACGCTGCAGTGAAATGCACCCATACCCCGCACGTCATATTGCACATCATGGATCAAAGCCATGCATGTGTAGCGATGACATATATGCAGGAGGAAGGCTCATCATGTTCAGGGCTGGTTGGACCTGGAGCTATGGGGGAGGGTGTGGAGGCGGGACAATCTTGCCTTGGCACCAGCTAATCTAAATCCTGGTTCACACTTCTGCGTGGAATCGACACATAACGTATGCCATAGGTCTGCGTAGCTCTTTCGATGCATCTATTCTTCATGTAATCATGTCTGTATGATAAACAGCAACATGTATCAGCTGTAGATTAACAGAACACGCTCTGAATCTCTGTGGAGAAGGAAACAGAGATCATAGCGGCGCCGGAAGCAGGCGACCGGCTATCAGAGAGACCTCACTGCCCTTAGCCACGGCTGCGTAGGGTCAACACAGAAGTATAAACCAGGCTTTAGAGTGAACACTCCCTGACTGTGTTGGTCACTCCTAAAGCCTCGAGTCCACAGGATGTGTGGCATTTCATTACGGCGGTGCCACGCACTGCGCAGCCGATAGGTTTGCATTCCAGTCAATGCTCTAGGGTCCACAGGGCGCACTGCAGCGCGTCTCAGCTCCGTCTCGGGAGCGTGCCCCCGCGCCGCTACGCCAGAGATACCCTTCAAGTCTATTTTTCGCCGAAGCCCGCACCCAGCACGTGTCTATATGCACAGAAAAGAACGACCTGGACAGGAAGTCCGGCATGCAACATCCGCCAATCTCAAAATAAAACATCATATACTGACTCCAGACCGTTTAAAGATCGTATAGATCAGAAATACTCATCGATTATGGATGTAAGATACAAACAGACACATATCTGTGATCCATGTGGACTACAACAGGACTTTAAGATGATAACTGAGTCAGAAGGTAACAGGACTTTAAAGCTAGGGTTGGTAGTCTCGGAAAACTAGCATGAATTTGAATGTAGCTTTTCCTCATGATTCCGTCTAACCCCTCCCCTCCTCCCTCGGAGCTCCTCCAAAACGACGCCCCCCCGCTCACATGTACGAGCGCCGCTGATTCTCGACCATATGATGGTGACTGATTCAAAACCGGTCCTCACCAAAACATTCTCATAGTGAAAGTTAAAAACACAAACAAACATGGCTGCTGTTAGCACTTACAACTGTCATGCTAGCATTATCCAGTTGTCCTGGTGACACGATATCAGGAGAAAAGTTATAACACATATATAACACTGTAACAACTCTACTGTTTGTTAAACCTGTTCAGTGGAGATGTTCTTAATTCCTACAGTGTTGACAGTCAGTGAAGGCATCAGGAGAGCTGTAGAGTGTGTGAGCGGGAGAGAGGAGAGACAAGAGGAGAAGTTCTTCATTCATTCAAACATTGATTGTTGCTTTGTTGGTTGGCGTGGTAACGGCCGACAGTGACCGGTTATTAAAGATCAACGTGTTCACCAATCGGCTCGTCATCACTACAGCGTCCGAACGGACGCTACAATAAATATATATTTTCTGTAGGACTTGCTGAACGTCATTAATTATTCTGCTTGTTGGTGAGAGCTTTTTAGACTCTGATCCGGACTACAGTCCTGAGCAAAGCCCCTCATCAGGTCAGAGGGGACAGGCCCGAGGACGAGCAAGAGGTGCAGTAAATAGAGTCAGGGGAAGTAGAGGCAGGAGACGGGGACTCAGAGTGCACGCCGGGGAAATGTACGCGCAGGAGGCGGGCAGAACAGCAGGACGGGATTTGATTGGTTTAAAATTTGGGGAGCCAAAAAACGGTGATTGGTTGGTGTTTTCCCAGGTTTACTCCGGCTGTAGATAGCAGCTTTTTTTCACTCTTTTTTAAGAACACATTATGTAATGATTACCATCAGGACATAAAGATCATTTTAACCAGTATGACAAAAAGTGGATCTAAATCTGATTACCAACCCCAGCTTTAAGATGAACACTGTGTCAGAAGGTAACAGGACTTTAAGATGATGTCAGAAGGTAACAGGACTTTAAGATGATGTCAGAAGGTAACAGGACAACAAAGTAGAGCCGAATTATTCATATTAAACTAAATCTGCAAAAATTAAACTTTATAGTTCTGCAGCATACTCAGTGATGATTAAAGCACAAAAGTAATGGAATACTTTCCAAATGATTCAACCCTAGAAAGGCTCTGTGACCTGTTGTTTGTATGTTGTTCTCTCTATGCTGGACCCAGCTGACCCTGCCTGCTCTGAGCTGGCGCTACTCTCCAAACACGCGTCCTATGGACCAGGGCGCACGCCCTCGGACAAAGCAAAGCCGCGTCGCAGCAGTAATGTGGCGCACACGTATCCTGTGGACTCCCCGGGTAAGCCTCCTGGTATTTCCTTCATTAGGAGCTTTGTATTTCTGCAGGGGACCTCCATTGTGGTTGGATACAACAAACTTCTCTGCAGAGGATGTGAGGGGTGTGAAGTGTGCAGAGCTTCTTCTTCTTCTGCTGTCAGGGTTTTACCCTTTAGGTTTAAAAAAAGAGCATAAAACCAGATGATTCACTCATTAGTCTGAGCCGAAGAGTAAACAGTTGTGTGTAATAATGAACATGTGTCGTTCCTGTCATCATCAGTTTGGGGTTTTAAGCCGCTCAGTCCAGTTACTCTGTCTCCTCCTCTGTTCAGGGATTTAAACCTTCACTTTCTGGCGTGTTCAGGCAGATGGTCTCTTTCCTGAAACAACACAGACAGCTGCTGGCGTCAATAAAGTTTGGAGGATTGAATTCATAAAACAAAAAGGGGGATAAATCCTGTAAATCTACTTTAAACTAATCCTTCCTGGTTTCCCTTTTTTTTCCAGGATGTTGATTCATATCTTTTGTAAAACAGCTGCTCGAGCTCCTCTTAGAGTACAGTTAGAGACAGATGGTTCAGTTGTAACAGTGTGGCAATATGTCCACACACACACACACACACACACACACATGCTGCTCTAACTGACCACTCTGCATGGGGGATGAAACTTCCTCTTTCATCACACCTCTCTGTTTTCTTCTGATGACTCAACTCACACTTTCAGTTTCTCCTCAGTCTCCCCCTCTGCTCTGGAAACGCCCCCGAACTCGACAAACCGCGAAAAAAACTGAAGATATTTTTATCGTCAGACTGAAATTTCAGCTTCTAGTACAACAAAAAACCGACTCCTACTCATCCAGGAACGTTAGAATAAGTGAGAAAAACCGTCAACATCTCTGATCCTCATCTCATAGTGATCTATTCCTCCTCTAGAACTCTACGCTCCCAACATGCAGGCCTGCTCATCGTACCTGAAGTCTCTAAAAGTAGTATGGGAGGTAGAGCCTTCAGTTATCAACACCGTGAAGTGAATCCTTCCCAAACAACTCCGTTAACAAGTCCTCATCCTTCAATGGGGGGACAGGTGGTCCTCCACCTGGACCACGTTGGTGGCGGTGCATGTTGCTCAAAGCCGCTTTCATGTTGCTGATTTTATTTTGTAGGTCTTCTACTGAGCGCGCTCAGAAACACCACACGTATTTACCTGGTTCAAGATCTGAAGCCAGACTTTCCCTTTCTCCTTGTTTGTTCTCTTTGAGGAGTGACTTGCTGATAACAGCTGTTTGTTCATTCTATGTTCTAAAAATCAAATGTCCATTTCTTCTTGATCTCCTCTCAGTCACAGCGGGACCGCTCGCCATGTTTGTTGTTGTTTATGTGTAGTAGGCATGCGCAGTTTGAATTTGTTGGATGGAGATTTTCCAGGAGCCCACAGGAAAATTAATTTAGAGAGGAGATCTCAAAAGTGTTTCATTTAAGTCTCCTAGACAACAATGAGATCTGTTTGAAAGCAAAATGAGACTATAGCTTATGTCTCCTGTTTCTCATTCTTGCCTCCAGAAAAAAGTTTCCAAACTTCTCAGCTTAGTCTCCCTTTCAGTTCAAAAGGAGATCTGGTCAGAATCTGAAATGATTCTCAGGTATTTCTCAAGTGTTGTGACTCCTTTTGAGCTCAGGTGGAGAAATCAGGGAGCTCTCTCAGTTGTCTCAATCTAACCTCATCCATTTGTTTTTGTCAGACTCAGTTTTTGGGTCTCAAGTTGAGCTCAGATGGAGCAAAGAAAGAGCCTGAGCTCATCTTTTCATCAACATTTATAGTGCCCTGCAAAATTAACATTTCAATGTAAGTGTCCACAAACTTACAATTCTCATTCAAACATTTGAACCACTTCAAGATCAGATATTTAGATGTGAAATGATCTCTTCTTTGACTTCACAGTCTGGTCCTTCCTTTACAAGTCTGTTTGGAACAAAACAACTTCACAAAGATTTAGTGGATTTGAGAGAAATTGCAAAAGATAGAGATTTCATACAACAGGTATGACAGACCATTTATTTAAAATATGGGCCGCAAAAGGGCTGACCAGATTTATCCAGATTATTACAACTAAAGGGGTGGATTCTTTTGGG
This sequence comes from Notolabrus celidotus, assembly GCF_009762535.1. Lineage (NCBI taxonomy): Eukaryota > Metazoa > Chordata > Actinopteri > Labriformes > Labridae > Notolabrus > Notolabrus celidotus. The sequence goes on from NW_023260083.1 coordinate 34,882, forward strand.
CGCTGGTGGCCTAGCAGTCCAAGCACCCCACATACAGAGGCTACAGTCCTCGTTGCAGGGGTCGCCGGTTCGATTCCCGGCCGGTTGTCCATTTCCTGCACGTCTTCCCCCGCTCACTACTCCCCACATTTCCTGTCTCTCTTCAGCTGTCCTGTCAAATAAAGGCAAAAAGTAAAGAAAATATATTGTAAAAAAGAGAAGAAAATTAGCCATTAATGAGATCTCTCATTTAAGTCTCAAATAAGACTCATGTTATGGTCTGAACTATTTCTCCTAGTGAATTTTAGGAGAAACTAATGAGAACAATTTGAAACTTGAATGAGGCTGAAGTGAGAATCTCAATTTTGTCTCCAGAGACTTAGAAGAGAAAGCCGTGAGCAGTAAAATTTTCCTCTGGGAGGTTCCCTGGACATGTGACATATATGCACCAGCCTCGCTTTCATGGCACAATTAGTTAATTGGCCAAATGCTTGCAGTCATGTATGCGGCTAACGCTACGGCCCGTTCCATAATGGTACGTTAAGACTGATGATCCCGTTTGGGTAATCGCTGGACGTGCATACAGGCCCTGGTCTTAGTTATGCTGCTGTAGGCTTAGACTGCTGGGGGGAACTGGCACACTGACACACTGGCATCCTATCTCACCCTTACTCCCATTTCACATCCAGCATGCTACTGCAGGTGAGAAGTGAGTAATCAGTCAAGAGGTAGTTCACCTGCATTTTATCTATCAGTCCAACATTCATGGTCCCCCTGAAATGATCTCACTCTGTTTGAATACGGTCAGCATGACATTAAAGTTACTGAAGAGTCGACTACAGACACACATGTTTTGGCGAACACACTCGTCCTCCCGTCTGATGGCTTGCAGCCGCCGTGTTCTCCTCGGCTCTGAGCGTCTGTCAGTAAATAAAACTTTAGACTCTGATTTTTATGTTTGTTAGTCCTTCAGGAGAGCTCGCAGTGACTCTCTGGCATCGTGACAGGTGGTTTGTTTTGTTTAACACGACCTGGATTTGATGTTTTTGGGATGACGACTGTATCTCAGTCTGCATCATGCAGAGGAAGGTTTCCAAACAAGAGAAGGAAACACAATAAAGACAACTGAAGTGAGACACAAACTCAACTCATTTTTATTTATAAAGCATCTTTAAATATGAAATATGAAGTACTTAAACATAAAATAAAATCAACAAAATTAAATAAAATCATTACAATAAAATAAATTATATAAAATCCGATAAATATCAGAACAATCGAATCGAATAATTACAATCAGATAAATACAATAAAATAAATACCAGAAAAATAAAATAAAATCAGATAAATACCATAAAATAAAATAAAATCATTTAAAAAAATCAATAAAAAAAAGATCAGATAAATATAATTAAATGAAATTAAATCATTAAAATAAAATGAATACAATAAAATCAGATAAATACCAGAAATATAAGATTAAAAAAATAAAATAGAAAAAAAAAGAAAGATGCTTAAACAATCTTCTTTCTTTCTTTAACCAGGTAAGAGACTCATTGAGATTTAAAGGTGACATATCATGCAAAATTGACTTTTTAATGGTTCTCTACCTGAAATATGTGTCCCTGTCTACAAACCCCCCGAGAATGAAAAGAATCCATTCTGCCCCTGTTCTGATTTCTCCACCTTTCTGTAAATGTGTGCTGAAACCAGCCGTTTCAGACTTCCGTGTTTTTGTTACGTAACAACAATATCCGGTCTGTAACAGGAAGTCAGAGCTCGGAGCTTGTTCAGCCCATAGACTGTATAAAATACAACTCAACTCCTCCTCCGTTTTTCATTCCCTGCACACATGTGTGCTAACAAGGAGCTTAGGAGGGAGGCATGCTAGTTGTAGGCTGTCTTAATAAACACAGAGGTCGGTTTTACTCCCCACGTCTGCAGATTTGAAGATCTATCAATCATCAATCAATCTTTATTTGTATAGCGCCAAATCACAACAAACGTTATCTCAAGACGCTTTTACAAACATAGGAGGTCTAGACCACTCTATGTCAAATTATGAACAGAGACCCAACACCAAGACAGGGTAAGACTCAGTCTGACCCCACCTTAATCCATCATGAGCATTGCACATCGCAGTATTTAGCTAGTTACAGTGGAGAGGAAAAACTTCCTTTTAACAGGCAGAAACCTCAGGCAGAACCAGACTCATGTTAGACAGCCATCATGCCTCGACTGAGTTGGGTCTGGAAAGACAGATAGAGGGGAGTAAGAGAGAGAGGTGATAGTGATGAGACGAGTAGTAGAAGCTGTTGCCGCTGGAGTCCAGCACGTCCGTATCAGCTGGAGTCCAGATCGTCCACAGCAGGAGGACGTCTACGGTAGCTCAGAGGAATCTACGAGACAATGGAGCTCAGGGACTCCAGAAAGGTCTATGGTTAGTAACTTTAATGGGACAGGCAGAGTTAAAGTAAGTGATGAAGGGGTTGGGGGGAAGAAGGTGAGCTAGGATCCCAGTGTGTCAGTGTGCCAGTGGATGATTTTTATTTGTCATGGATAAGTGCTAGCGCTAATTAACATAGCCACATTGCTACATGTTCATAGCTGTAGCTGTAGCTGTAGCTGTAGCTGTGTACCAAGACACACGTCGACATACTGACAAATAAAACAACAAGAAACACTAAATCTGTGACCAATCCTTCAGAAAAGGTCCCGCTGCCTTTCTGGCAGAGGTCGGTTTTACTCCCCACGTCTGCAGATTTGAAGATCTAGTGGATGATTTTTATTTATCATGGATAAGTGCTAGCGCTAGTTAGCATAGCCACATAGCTACATGTTCGTAGCTGTGTACCAAGACACACGTCGACATACTGATAAATAAGGATCAGATTCTGGATCAGATTCAGAGGGCTGAAGTAACGTGATCTCTGAGCAGCCGTGTATATTCAGTCAACATGTAAACATTAGATCAACGTGCTGGAGAGCCGAGACACATCCACTTCCTGAGGGGGCGTGGTCAGAGGGAAAACCGAGTGTTCTGAGCACTGCAGAAGAAGAGGGATTTTCAGGCAGACCAAATTCTGATTTCAAAGTGTTTTTTTGAGCATAAACTTTAAAGACATGTTTTGGGGACCTCTTAGACCAATATATGTTGATGAAAAAAGCGTGATATGTCACCTTTAAAACCTCTTTTTCAAGAGTGACCTGGCCGAGACGGCAGCACAAAATAGGTTACAACACACAACAAGCACACAAAACAACACCAATAGAATACGGTCACAGATTCACATGGTTACATGGTTACACAGTGCAATCACAAGATCCAATGGAGCATGTTTCTCTGCCTTTTATGAGTGACATGAATTACCTCAAAGTTACAAGATGTGTCAGTTTCAAGTCCTTCTGCACATCATTCCAGGTAAACAGGGCTGAAACTTTAAAAGCCTTTTTGCCCAGTTCAGTTCTGACTCTCAGGACCTGCAACTGTATAATGTCCTGAGAGTGCAGGCTATATCAGCTGAGGTTTCTACACGTGTACACACAAATAAGTAGGGAGAAGTCCAAGAATAGATTTATAAATAAAAATCAGCCAGTGAGAGAGTCTACGACCGGACAAAGATGGACAGTGTGCGACAGCGTATGAGGAACAGTGATGTACATGATAGCTGCAACAATGGTATTAATGTTAATGATGTTAGGGTTAAAAAGAGTTTAAACAGATTAAAAGCTGAAGTCTTAAGTTTACTTTTAAAAACCTCCACTCTCTATACTCAAAGGGTAAAAATCAGAGACTCGGTCCTCGCTTCCTGTGAATGTTTCAGACTTGTTGTGTTTATCTCATCTCAACGCTGTGCACACTTTTTACTGGAGATCTAAATGTCTGTGAGAAATCCAGTGGACACACATTTGTCTGTTTGGGTCCACACACATGCAACTCGTCTGCACAAAGTCAGGACATCTTCAGGAGAGCAAAGAAGCTTCAGTCTGTTGGTGCAGAAACAGAGCTTGAAAAGTGTCTTTGTCTTTATTTACACTGGAACTACTCCGAGATTTTATCTGCAACAACACGGCACTTATTTCATCTTTGAGTATCTAAAACCCGAGAAAATAACCCTGAAGGATTGGTGCTTAAATGGCAGTTATTCAACACAGTGATGAGTTATATATGAACGTTTAGTTGAGTCATAAGTCGGGGACAAACTTTGTTGCTGGTGTGAGTCATACTAAAACCACCTGTGGTCACCAGAGCTCACAATCATCCACCTTTACAGCAAACAGAAGAAAAGAGTTGAGTTCTGATGTCTCTGAGACTCAAAGAAAAAGTCATGGTGAGATGATTTATGAGTGAATGTGAGAGAGCAGAAAGCAAGATGCTGTTTGTTGGGAATGCAAAAGCGCTGACATCCATCCATCCGTCCGTCTGTCCGTCCGCCTGTCTGTCTGTCTGTCTGTCTGTCTGTCTGTCTGTCTGTCTGTCAGTCTGTCCGTCAGTCTGTCAGTCTGTCAGTCTGTCTGTCTGTCAGTCTGTCTGTTCGTCAGTCAGTCTGTCTGTCTGTCCCTCAGTCAGTCAGTCTGTCTGCCTGTCATTCCATCTGTCTGTCTGTCTGTCTGTCTGTCTGTCATTCCGTCTGTCTGTCTGTCTGTCTGTTCGTCAGTCAGTCTGTTTGTCTGTCTGTCATTCCGTCCGTCCGTCCGTCCGTCCGTCCGTCCGTCAGTCCGTCAGTCCGTCAGTCAGTCCGTCCGTCCGTCCGTCCGTCCGTCATTCCGTCTGTCTGTCTGTCTGTCTGTCTGTCTGTCTGTCCGTCTTTCCGTCTGTCTGTCTGTCTGTCTGTCTGTCTGTCTGTCTGTCCGTCATTCCGTCTGTCTGTCTGTCTGTCTGTCTGTCCGTCATTCCGTCCGTCTGTCTGTCTGTCTGTCTGTCATTCCGTCTGTCTGTCTGTCTGTCTGTCTGTCTGTCTGTCTGTCTGTCTGTCAGTCTGTCTGTCTGTCTGTCTGTCTGTCTGTCTGTCTCGCTGTGCGTCAGTCAGTCTGTTTGTCTGTCTGTCATTCCGTCTGTCATTCCGTCCGTCTGTCTGTCTGTCTGTCTGTCATTCCGTCTGTCTGTCTGTCTGTCTGTCTGTCTGTCTGTCTGTCTGTCTGTCTGTCTGTCTGTCTGTCTGTCTGTCTGTCTGTCTCGCTGTGCGTCAGTCAGTCTGTTTGTCTGTCTGTCATTCCGTCTGTCTGTCTGTCCGTCTGTCCGTCTGTCCGTCTGTCTGTCTGTCTGTCTGTCTGTCTCGCTGTCCGTCAGTCAGTCTGTCTGTCTGTCTGTCTGTCTGTCTGTCTGTCCGCCTGTCCGTCAGTCAGTCTGCTTGTCTGTCTGTCTGTCTGTCTGTCTGTCCGCCTGTCCGTCAGCTTGTCTGTCTGTCTGTCTGTCTGTCTGTCCGTCTGTCTGTCTGTCTGTCTGCACAATCATTTTGTTGCATAATCTTTGATGCAAAGTAAGAAGTTGTTATCAGACATCCTCGCCTCCTTTTATAGCCTCACTACCTCGTTTAAAGTTTGTGGTTTCTGCTCAGATTAAATTTAAACATCATGATCACTGGAGGGTTAAAGGCGATCTGTTGTTCTGTGATGGAACAAAAACCACAACGTCACATGACGCTCTTCTGCAAAACGCCCTCACACCTCCTCATCTGCATCCTCTTCACAGTACAGGTGTCGGGTGTTTTTCTGAAGCTGCTTCTTTCCCTCGTCTGGTCACAGTCACGGCAACTCCACTGAGCCGCACCGGACTGCACTTTAAGGTCCACGTGATTGGAGAAACACGAACAGGGAATTTCATGTTCTTTGTTTTTGTAGTATGCTTCAGTTTGGGTTTTAAAATCAGGAGAAGGAGGAGAGGTTTGGGTTGAAGTGTGAAACTCTCTGAGACACAAGGTCACAAATTGCATTGCATTTGTCTTCCCACGTACATGAAAAAAAAAACCCTGACTTTTAATCTCTCACCACAAATATGTCCGACCTCAAGCTGAGTCAAAACACTCAAAAACACAGAACTGTAAATACACATGTGTCCCCACCCCTCTTACCTGGAAAAAATCCTCCGCCCTAAAACAAATCTGTGATGTAGGTGGAGGTGAGAAAGAGGCTGACGAGCAGAGTGACGAGGAGGAGGACAGGAAACCACAAACAACAACACTCCTGAGAGTGAGAGGAAGGGTGTTACACCGCACATGAAACAGAAGAGAGCGAGAACACAAGAGAAAATCCTGAATCAACGCCTCGATGAGTCTCTAATTTAATTCAACTGATGCCCAAAAACAGAACCCCATGACTCGCTGGGAGAAGTCTTGAGTGCATATTCCCCCCTTACATTGAATTGTTGCAGAAGTTTTATTATTAAAGGCGACACCAATCCATGAAGAGCTTTAAAAGGATCCTGTAACAGACTGGAGGGGAGGAGAGAGAGGAGCACAGGTGGGATGTGGTCCTTTTAGTTCCAGTCAGGAGGCGAGCAGCAGCATTTCAAACGAGCTGCAGGCGCTGAACATGGAGTGATCCATGGATCACTCATTGTGCATCTTTAAGAGGGAGACCGGTCTTTACCTTAGCTACAGATCTCAGCTTAAAGACTTAACAATGAACAGCTTCCTGTCCCATTAAAGTTACTAACCATAGACCTTTCTGGAGTCCCTGAGCTCCCTTGTCTCGTAGGTTCCTCTGGATCTCTGCCGTAGATTCCTTTTTTGGGTCTGTCGTATTCATTCGCTCATTCTTTCTTTCTTTCTTTCTTTCTTTCTTTCTTTCTTTCTTTCTTTCTTTCTTTCTTTCTTTTTTTTCTTTTTCTTTCTTTCTTTTATTCTTTTTTCTTCCTTTCTTTCTTTGTTCCTTTCATTCCTTTCATTCCTTGCTTCCTTCCTTTTATTCTTTTATTCTTTTTTCCATTCTTTTTTCTTTCTTTCTTTCTTTCTTTCTTTGATTCTGACAGTCAGCCTGGCCTGGGGGAAGCTGGTTTCTGCTGGGCCTGAGCCTGGCCTGGCCTGGTAGAGGCTGGTTGCTGCTGGGCCTGAGCCTGGCTTGGTAGAGTCTGGTTACTGCTGGGCCAGAGCCTGGCCTGGTAGAGGCTGGTTGCTGCTGGGCCTGAGCCTGGCTTGGTAGAGGCTGGTTACTGCTGGGCCAGAGCCTGGCCTGGTGGAAGCTGGTTGCTGCTGAGCCTGAGCCTGAGCCTGGCCTGGTAGAGGCTGGTTGCTGCTGAGCCTGAGCCTGAGCCTGAGCCTGGCCTGGTAGAGGCTGGTTGCTGCTGGGCCTGAGCCTGGCCTGGTAGAGGCTGGTTGCTGCTGGGTCAGAGCCTGGCCTGGCCTGGTAGAGGCTGGTTGCTGCTGGGCCAGAGCATGGCCTGGCCTGGTAGAGGCTGGTTGCTGCTGGGCCAGATCCTGGCCTGGCCTGGTAGAGGCTGGTTGCTGCTGGGCCAGAGCCTGGCCTGGTAGAGGCTGGTTGCTGCTGGGCCAGAGCCTGGCCTGGCCTGGTAGAGGCTGGTTGCTGCTGGGCCAGAGCCTGGCCTGGTGGAAGCTGGTTGCTGCTGAGCCTGGCCTGGCCTGGTGGAGGCTGGTTGCTGCTGGGCCAGAGCCTGGCCTGCTGGAGGCTGGTATCTGCTGAGCCTGAGCCTGGCCTGTCGGAAGCTGGTTGCTGCTGAGCCTGAGCCTGGCCTAGTGGAAGCTGGTTGCTGCTGAGCCTGAGCCTGGCCTGGTAGAGGCTGGTTGCTGCTGGGCCTGAGTCTGGCCTGGTGGAAGCTGGTTGCTGCTGAGCCTGAGCCTGGCCTGGTGGAAGCTGGTTGCTGCTGGTCCTGAGCCTGGCCTGGCCTGGTAGAGGCTGGTTGCTGCTGGGCCTGAGCCTGGCCTGGTAGAGGCTGGTTGCTGCTGAGCCTGAGCCTGGCCTGGTGGAGGCTGGTTGCTGCTGAGCCTGAGCCTGGCCTGGTAGAGGCTGGTTGCTGCTGAGCCTGAGCCTGGCCTGGTGGAGGCTGGTTGCTGCTGAGCCTGGCCTGGTAGAGGCTGGTTGCTGCTGGGCCTGAGCCTGGCCTGGTGGAGGCTGGTTGCTGCTGAGCCTGAGCCTGGCCTGGTGGAGGCTGGTTGCTGCTGGGCCAGAGCCTGGCCTGGTGGAGGCTGGTTGCTGCTGGGCCTGAGCCTGGCCTGGTGGAAGCTGGTTGCTGCTGGGCCTGAGCCTGGCCTGGTAGAGGCTGGTTGCTGCTGAGCCTGAGCCTGGCCTGGTGGAGGCTGGTTGCTGCTGGGCCAGAGCCTGGCCTGGTGGAGGCTGGTTGCTGCTGGGCCTGAGCCTGGCCTGGTGGAGGCTGGTTGCTGCTGGGCCTGAGCCTGGCCTGGTGGAAGCTGGTTGCTGCTGGGCCTGAGCCTGGCCTGGTGGAAGCTGGTTGCTGCTGAGCCTGGCCTGGCCTGGTGGAGGCTGGTTGCTGCTGGGCCAGAGCCTGGCCTGCTGGAGGCTGGTATCTGCTGAGCCTGAGCCTGGCCTGTCGGAAGCTGGTTGCTGCTGCGCCTGAGCCTGGCCTAGTGGAAGCTGGTTGCTGCTGAGCCTGAGCCTGGCCTGGTAGAGGCTGGTTGCTGCTGGGCCTGAGTCTGGCCTGGTGGAAGCTGGTTGCTGCTGAGCCTGAGCCTGGCCTGGTGGAAGCTGGTTGCTGCTGGGCCTGAGCCTGGCCTGGCCTGGTAGAGGCTGGTTGCTGCTGGGCCTGAGCCTGGCCTGGTAGAGGCTGGTTGCTGCTGAGCCTGAGCCTGGCCTGGTGGAGGCTGGTTGCTGCTGAGCCTGAGCCTGGCCTGGTAGAGGCTGGTTGCTGCTGAGCCTGAGCCTGGCCTGGTGGAGGCTGGTTGCTGCTGAGCCTGGCCTGGTAGAGGCTGGTTGCTGCTGGGCCTGAGCCTGGCCTGGTGGAGGCTGGTTGCTGCTGAGCCTGAGCCTGGCCTGGTGGAGGCTGGTTGCTGCTGGGCCAGAGCCTGGCCTGGTGGAGGCTGGTTGCTGCTGGGCCTGAGCCTGGCCTGGTGGAAGCTGGTTGCTGCTGGGCCTGAGCCTGGCCTGGTAGAGGCTGGTTGCTGCTGAGCCTGAGCCTGGCCTGGTGGAGGCTGGTTGCTGCTGGGCCAGAGCCTGGCCTGGTGGAGGCTGGTTGCTGCTGGGCCTGAGCCTGGCCTGGTGGAAGCTGGTTGCTGCTGGGCCTGAGCCTGGCCTGCTGGAGGCTGGTTGCTGCTGAGCCTGAGCCTGGCCTGGTAGAGGATGGTTGCTGCTGGGCCTAATCCTGGCCTGGTGGAGGCTGGTTGCTGCTGGGCCTGAGCCTGGCCTGGTAGAGGCTGGTTGCTGCTGAGCCTGAGCCTGGCCTGGCCTGGTAGAGGCTGGTTGCTGCTGGGCCTGAGCCTGGCCTGCTGGAGGCTGGTTGCTGCTGAGCCTGAGCCTGGCCTGGTAGAGGCTGGTTGCTGCTGGGCCTGAGCCTGGCCTGGTAGAGGCTGGTTGCTGCTGAGCCTGAGCCTGGCCTGGCCTGGTAGAGGCTGGTTGCTGCTGGGCCTGAGCCTGGCCTGCTGGAGGCTGGTTGCTGCTGAGCCTGAGCCTGGCCTGGTAGAGGATGGTTGCTGCTGGGCCTAATCCTGGCCTGGTGGAGGCTGGTTTCTGCTGAGCCTGAGCCTGGCCTGGTGGAAGCTGGTTTCTGCTGGGCCTGATCCTGGCCTGGTGGAAGCTGGTTGCTGCTGGGCCTGAGCCTGAGGCTGAGCCTGGCCTGCTGGAGGCTGTTTGCCGCTGGTCCTCTGCCTGAGCCTGGCCTGGTGAAGGCTGGTTGCTGCTGGGCCTGTGCCTGGCCTAGTGGAAGTTGGCATTAGCTAGGAGCATGAGCTTAGTTTTCTTTCATTAACAAAGTTGTCAGCTGTACATTTAACTCTTCCTTCATAAAAGAGGACAAATGCCAGCAGGAGATGAAGTTTAAAATGGAAAAATACTCAGGATTATGAAGATTCCTGACAGATTTGCTGCTGCTTCTGCTGCTGCTGCTCTCACATAAACAAACATAAAAGGAACTACGCCTGCTCTACCCCCTCTCCCTCTCTTCTCTCTTTTCTTAGACCTTTCTGGAGTCCCTGAGCTCCCTTGTCTCGTAGGTTCCTCTGGATCTCTGCTGCTGTGGACGTGCCAGACTCCAGCTACTACAACTACTACTATCCGTCTCCCCACTATCATCTCTCTCTCTCTTCATCTCCCTCTATCCCTCTCTCCAACACAGTCTCAGCAGATGTGTGTCTAACATGAGTCTGGTCCTGCTGGAGGTTTCTGCCTGTTAAAGGAAGTTTGTCCTTGCCACTGTAACTTGCTAAATGCTGCAAAGTGCTCTGCTCATGGTGGATTAAGATGAGATCAGACTGAGTCCTGTCTGGAAGATGGGACTGGATCTGATCCGGTCTTGATGTTGGGTCTTTGTTAATAATAGAACATAGAGGATAGTCTAGACTAAAGGCTAAAACAGAGGGATCAGTGCAGAGTTAGCAGCAGTCAAAGTGGGTAAGGTGCTGTAAAATTTTAAACAAACAGAAATAACCTGAGAGTCTGGTCCTGCCCGAGGTTTCTTCCTGTTAAAGGCCCGAATCCAGGCTGGATTCATGTTTGAGGACATAGATAGTAGAACTGTCTGAGCTGGTTTGGTGAGGGACTCATCTCAGAGCAGGGTCAGGTGTGTGTGTGTCTGATTGTCCCTGATTAAGACCAGGTGTGGGGAGTTTATATAAAGCCTCATGTTCCTGCGCTCTGTGCTGTTTCATGTTGGGACACCTCGTGGAAGAGAAAAGGAGCGCATGAGGATTTAAAGAGACACACACCAAAACGGACCATTCAGAGCTGGTCCAAAACCTCCTCTGGTGCTTGATTCATAGAATATTTAGATGAAACATGGTAAATATGTTTCATTTAGACAACAGGGATGGATGGAGAAGGGCATGATATGTGATCTTTAAGAAAGTGAGGGACCCATGATAATGTGTTTAAGGGCACTTTTAAGCTCTTACAGTCTCTCACAGTTTATTTCATGTTGTATATCATCTTGTTCAGGTGTTATGTGATTCATATGCATGTATGAAACTACCTGGAATACTTAACAAGGTTTGTTTGTGGTTGAAATAAATGAGGCATCTCAAGTTTCTGTATTTCCAGCTGAGCAAAAGTGATGAAACAACTTATAAACGAACCAAAACAGGAGTTTTGTTCATGCACATAAGTCAGAGTTTTGCAAGTACTCCAGCACTCTTTGAAGTGCAGCACCTGTGCAATGAAATTCAGTCATGTAACCACCTGTAGCCTGCTTCACTAGAACATACTCGGCGCTCTCACACGGTTAAATGAATGAGTGTGAACACGGAGATGTTCTGCAGCGGGCAGACACCTGAGCTGATGTCTGTGTATTTCCAGTCAGAGTAAAAGTTTGTTATATGACCGATGCACGCCTCAGAGTTCAGGTTTTTTTTTTTTGTGTCTAACAAAAGCATTTCTAAAGACTACGAATAAGCAACCACTCAGAGCGCAGAATGATCTATAACTTCTTTGTTTTCTAGGAAAGGAAATACACTGAAAGTCGGCCGTGATGACTTTTTTTAGCATGATTCTGCTGCTTATTTGAGGACGTGTGATAAGTCTGAGTCTGGTTTATGTTTAGTTAAACTTCTAAACTTCTAGTGGTGTATCTGCCTTAAAGAGAGAGAGTGTGTGTGTGTGTGTGAGTGTGGTATTTCTGTCCTCAGCTCACCTCTCCTCTCCTCTGGACTCTCTCTAACAAACACTCGCACACTTTGTGGTGGAGGCTCATCGAGAGCTCGGTGAGTCATTCGAGCTCAGCGGAAACTGTGTGTCTAACCGACTCTGACACCGCTATCATCAACAGTGAAACGCAGTCATTCAGAAACTGATGTTTAAGTTGATGCTTTAACTCTGGGTCACATCTTAAAGAGAGCAGACGGTTAAGAGTCTGTGTCAGGAAATGCACTTTTACTCCAGCCTTCTTTTAAAACTCTGCAACCTCAAACCCGAGTGGTTGCATGATCCAAAGTGTACGCATCGTTTAACTGACTCCTCTTATTTTGAATTTTAAGACCAGAAGCTTACATTTCTTTGTATTTTGGTGCATTTTGGTGCATTATTTTGGACAACCCCTCTCACCCTCTCCATGATGAGCTGTGGCTGATGGGGAGCTCGTTCAGTCAGCGCATCATTCCACCACGGTGCAAGACTGAACGCTTCAGGCGCTCCTTTGTGCCCACCGCCATCAGACTGTTGAACAGTAATGGAGGCCACAGACTGCACCATGCTGACCACTGACCCCCCACTGAACTCAGCATCTTTATTTTTGGACTTGGAGCTGAACCGACGTTAAAAAAAAGAGCTGATGTAACTTATCGATGAAATAATGAGAGGAGGATGATTCCTCATGATGACATTATCAAAGCAGTACTCTGACAGCAACTACAAAGAGGTTATGATGTGCTTAATATATCCACATTTATGAGGCATGTCCTGTGTTCACTTTTATTACGGTGCTTTTTGTAAGACTGGTTTTAACTGGACGGGACAAATCTGGTTAAAAGAGCAGAAACTAAGATAAGATAAGATACTCCTTTATTTGTCCCACTATGGGGAAATTCATGGAGTTACAGCAGCAAACAAGAAGGTGTACAGAACAAGAATATATATAGGAAAGAAAGAGACGACAGCTTGGTCATAATCCTCCTGTCAGCCTCCACCTCCACAGGGTCCAGGACTGAGCTGGCCTTCTTCACCAGTTAGTTCAGTCCTGCTCTCCTGTATCCTGTCCGCCCACAGCAGGTGAAATCCTTCCAATGTGGCGTTCGTGTCCGGTGTTAGCTCTGTTAGCATGATGCTAACGGCTGCAGCTCATACAGAATGCTGCTGCTCGAGTCCTAACAAGGACCAAAAAAGTAGACCACATTACTCCAGTTCTTAGATCCCTACACTGGCTTCCTGTCTGTCAGAGAATAGACTTTAAAATCCTGCTGATGGTTTATAAAGCACTGAATGGTTTAGGCTGATCTGCTGCTACTTTATGAACCACCTCGACCTCTGAGGTCATCAGGTACTGGTCTGCTTTCAGTTCCTAGAGTCAGAACGAAACATGGTGAAGCAGCGTTTAGTCTTTATGCACCATATATCTGGAACACACTCCCTGAAAGCTGCAGGTCTGCTCCAACTCTCACCTCTTTAAAATCAAAGATTAAGACTTTTTTATTTCCCACTGCCTTCCTATCTTAGATTATTTTAACCCACTTTAAATTAAAATTTGAATGTCATTTTAATATATTTCTAATTTTCCTTTTCTTTTCTGTTTTATTATATTTGTCATTTTAATTGTGTTCTTTTATGCCTGTCTGAATGTCTCCAATGCTTTTAATGTTTTAATGTAAAGCACATTGAGTTGCCCTCGTGTATGAAATGCGCTATACAAATAAAGCTGCCTTGCCTTGCCTTGCTACTCTGGTGCTGGGTTAGCTCATCCACCTTATCATAGATAGATCTTACATTCCCCATAACGGTGGGTGGAAGGACAGGTCCATGTCGTCTTTTCTTAGCTTGTACCTCAGTACCAGCACGCCGTCCTCGCCTCCTTCTCCTCAGCTCGCAGGGAACATCGGACCTAGCATCGTTTAGCATGGACATGCTATGGGATGCTAACAGCTGATCTTGTATGTAAACAGTGTTACCAAGGATACACGTAGGATCTCAGGACACACACAGGAACAAGAATAGTAAAAGTTTGGTGTCTATGGTCAACAAATGAGTCATTAAAAGACACGACAGACTCCAAATACAAAGAGAACTAAACAGATATAAGAAAAACGAAGTGAGAGCTGCTGCAACAAGCAGACACTCGAGCGGCGCTAAGCAACGGGGAAAAAAAGAAGAGAAAGTTCCATCCTTCATTAACTTTAAAATGTGGGTGTTGTTCTCAGTCAGGAGATCATTGTTCTGAATCTCAGAGGTAGATGTTAAATATTATAAAATGTATTTAAAAAGCTGGAAAGTTCCAACAGATCACGGCAAGAAATAAAGGAAAGATTCATCATGCTTTTATTTTGAAAAATGAGTGAAAATGCAACAAAAAGAAGCAGATTTTAAGACATAAAGTCAGAAATGATCTTACCTCTAATATGTTAAAACAATGATGCACGATAACCGGACTGTGTTAAATACTTGAATCTGATTGGTCGATGCCTCAGAGCAACGGTTTATTTCTCGACAGCAGAGTAAAATCTCCAAAACCAGCAGGGAGGAGTTCCACACTGTGGTTAGTTTCTGTTTGCCTGCAGAGTCAGTAAACCACTTACAGTTGACCTTTTTTAAGTAAAAGTCCCTGAAATGTCAGGACAGCTCACACTCAAACTTTCCATAGGTGCTTATTCACACCCGTCCTGCATAGCCTGAAGTTCTCCTGTGGTGCAGAAGTGTCTGGGTCTCAGGGGAGGATAGGATGTGTAAGAGTTCCTGCCTTTCATTGATTCGATGTGTCGCTGGATGGACTTGCAGTTTATCAGAGAAGAGTGGGAAGACATGCTGCAGAGTTAAACTTCTAAACTTCTAGTGGTGTATCTGCCTTAAAGAGAAAGAGAGAGAGAGAGAGAGAGAGAGAGTGTGTGTGTGTGTGTGAGTGTGGTATTTCTGTCCTCAGCTCACCTCTCCTCTCCTCTGGACTCTCTCTAACAAACACTCGCACACTTTGTGGTGGAGGCTCATCGAGAGCTCGGTGAGTCATTCGAGCTCAGCGGAAACTGTGTGTCTAACCGACTCTGACACCGCTATCATCAACAGTGAAACGCAGTCATTCAGAAACTGATGTTTAAGTTGATGCTTTAACTCTGGGTCACATCTTAAAGAGAGCAGACGGTTAAGAGTCTGTGTCAGGAAATGCACTTTTACTCCAGCGTTCTTTTAAAACTCTGCAACCTCAAACCCGAGTGGTTGCATGATCCAAAGTGTACGCATCGTTTAACTGACTCCTCTTATTTTGAATTTTAAGACCAGAAGCTTACATTTCTTTGTATTTTGGTGCATTTTGGTGCATTATTTTGGACAACCCCTCTCACCCTCTCCATGATGAGCTGTGGCTGATGGGGAGCTCGTTCAGTCAGCGCATCATTCCACCACGGTGCAAGACTGAACGCTTCAGGCGCTCCTTTGTGCCCACCGCCATCAGACTGTTGAACAGTAATGGAGGCCACAGACTGCACCATGCTGACCACTGACCCCCCACTGAACTCAGCATCTTTATTTTTGGACTTGGAGCTGAACCGACGTTAAAAAAAAGAGCTGATGTAACTTATCGATGAAATAATGAGAGGAGGATGATTCCTCATGATGACATTATCAAAGCAGTACTCTGACAGCAACTACAAAGAGGTTATGATGTGCTTAATATATCCACATTTATGAGGCATGTCCTGTGTTCACTTTTATTACGGTGCTTTTTGTAAGACTGGTTTTAACTGGACGGGACAAATCTGGTTAAAAGAGCAGAAACTAAGATAAGATAAGATACTCCTTTATTTGTCCCACTATGGGGAAATTCATGGAGTTACAGCAGCAAACAAGAAGGTGTACAGAACAAGAATATATAAAGGAAATAAATGTTCATCAGAGTCGACAGCTTGGACATAATTCTCCTGTCAGCCACCACCTCCACAGGGTCCAGGACTGAGCTGGCCTTCTTCACCAGTTAGTTCAGTCCTGCTCTCCTGTATCCTGTCCGCCCACAGCAGGTGAAATCCTTCCAATGTGGCGTTCGTGTCCGGTGTTAGCTCTGTTAGCATGATGCTAACGGCTGCAGCTCATACAGAATGCTGCTGCTCGAGTCCTAACAAGGACCAAAAAAGTAGACCACATTACTCCAGTTCTTAGATCCCTACACTGGCTTCCTGTCTGTCAGAGAATAGACTTTAAAATCCTGCTGATGGTTTATAAAGCACTGAATGGTTTAGGCTGATCTGCTGCTACTTTATGAACCACCTCGACCTCTGAGGTCATCAGGTACTGGTCTGCTTTCAGTTCCTAGAGTCAGAACGAAACATGGTGAAGCAGCGTTTAGTCTTTATGCACCATATATCTGGAACACACTCCCTGAAAGCTGCAGGTCTGCTCCAACTCTCACCTCTTTAAAATCAAAGATTAAGACTTTTTTATTTCCCACTGCCTTCCTATCTTAGATTATTTTAACCCACTTTAAATTAAAATTTGAATGTCATTTTTAATATATTTCTAATTTTCCTTTTCTTTTCTGTTTTATTATATTTGTCATTTTAATTGTGTTCTTTTATGCCTGTCTGAATGTCTCCAATGCTTTTAATGTTTTAATGTAAAGCACATTGAGTTGCCCTCGTGTATGAAATGCGCTATACAAATAAAGCTGCCTTGCCTTGCCTTGCTACTCTGGTGCTGGGTTAGCTCATCCACCTTATCATAGATAGATCTTACATTCCCCATAACGGTGGGTGGAAGGACAGGTCCATGTCGTCTTTTCTTAGCTTGTACCTCAGTACCAGCACGCCGTCCTCGCCTCCTTCTCCTCAGCTCGCAGGGAACATCGGACCTAGCATCGTTTAGCATGGACATGCTATGGGATGCTAACAGCTGATCTTGTATGTAAACAGTGTTACCAAGGATACACGTAGGATCTCAGGACACACACAGGAACAAGAATAGTAAAAGTTTGGTGTCTATGGTCAACAAATGAGTCATTAAAAGACACGACAGACTCCAAATACAAAGAGAACTAAACAGATATAAGAAAAACGAAGTGAGAGCTGCTGCAACAAGCAGACACTCGAGCGGCGCTAAGCAACGGGGAAAAAAAGAAGAGAAAGTTCCATCCTTCATTAACTTTAAAATGTGGGTGTTGTTCTCAGTCAGGAGATCATTGTTCTGAATCTCAGAGGTAGATGTTAAATATTATAAAATGTATTTAAAAAGCTGGAAAGTTCCAACAGATCACGGCAAGAAATAAAGGAAAGATTCATCATGCTTTTATTTTGAAAAATGAGTGAAAATGCAACAAAAAGAAGCAGATTTTAAGACATAAAGTCAGAAATGATCTTACCTCTAATATGTTAAAACAATGATGCACGATAACCGGACTGTGTTAAATACTTGAATCTGATTGGTCGATGCCTCAGAGCAACGGTTTATTTCTCGACAGCAGAGTAAAATCTCCAAAACCAGCAGGGAGGAGTTCCACACTGTGGTTAGTTTCTGTTTGCCTGCAGAGTCAGTAAACCACTTACAGTTGACCTTTTTTAAGTAAAAGTCCCTGAAAATGTCAGGACAGCTCACACTCAAACTTTCCATAGGTGCTTATTCACACCCGTCCTGCATAGCCTGAAGTTCTCCTGTGGTGCAGAAGTGTCTGGGTCTCAGGGGAGGATAGGATGTGTAAGAGTTCCTGCCTTTCATTGATTCGATGTGTCGCTGGATGGACTTGCAGTTTATCAGAGAAGAGTGGGAAGACATGCTGCAGAGTTAAACTTCTAAACTTCTAGTGGTGTATCTGCCTTAAAGAGAAAGAGAGAGAGAGAGAGAGAGAGAGAGTGTGTGTGTGTGTGTGAGTGTGGTATTTCTGTCCTCAGCTCACCTCTCCTCTCCTCTGGACTCTCTCTAACAAACACTCGCACACTTTGTGGTGGAGGCTCATCGAGAGCTCGGTGAGTCATTCGAGCTCAGCGGAAACTGTGTGTCTAACCGACTCTGACACCGCTATCATCAACAGTGAAACGCCGTCATTCAGAAACTGATGTTTAAGTTGATGCTTTAACTCTGGGTCACATCTTAAAGAGAGCAGACGGTTAAGAGTCTGTGTCAGGAAATGCACTTTTACTGCAGCGTTCTTTTAAAACTCTGCAACCTCAAACACGAGTGGTTGCATGATCCAAAGTGTACGCATCGTTTAACTGACTCCTCTTATTTTGAATTTTAAGACCAGAAGCTTACATTTCTTTGTATTTTGGTGCATTTTGGTGCATTATTTTGGACAACCCCTCTCACCCTCTCCATGATGAGCTGTGGCTGATGGGGAGCTCGTTCAGTCAGCGCATCATTCCACCACGGTGCAAGACTGAACGCTTCAGGCGCTCCTTTGTGCCCACCGCCATCAGACTGTTGAACAGTAATGGAGGCCACAGACTGCACCATGCTGACCACTGACCCCCCACTGAACTCAGCATCTTTATTTTTGGACTTGGAGCTGAACCGACGTTAAAAAAAAAGAGCTGATGTAACTTATCGATGAAATAATGAGAGGAGGATGATTCCTCATGATGACATTATCAAAGCAGTACTCTGACAGCAACTACAAAGAGGTTATGATGTGCTTAATATATCCACATTTATGAGGCATGTCCTGTGTTCACTTTTATTACGGTGCTTTTTGTAAGACTGGTTTTAACTGGACGGGACAAATCTGGTTAAAAGAGCAGAAACTAAGATAAGATAAGATACTCCTTTATTTGTCCCACTATGGGGAAATTCATGGAGTTACAGCAGCAAACAAGAAGGTGTACAGAACAAGAATATATATAGGAAAGAAATGTTCATCAGAGACGACAGCTTGGACATAATTCTCCTGTCAGCCACCACCTCCACAGGGTCCAGGACTGAGCTGGCCTTCTTCACCAGTTAGTTCAGTCTTGCTCTCCTGTATCCTGTCCGCCCACAGCAGGTGAAATCCTTCCAATGTGGCGTTCGTGTCCGGTGTTAGCTCTGTTAGCATGATGCTAACGGCTGCAGCTCATACAGAATGCTGCTGCTCGAGTCCTAACAAGGACCAAAAAAGTAGACCACATTACTCCAGTTCTTAGATCCCTACACTGGCTTCCTGTCTGTCAGAGAATAGACTTTAAAATCCTGCTGATGGTTTATAAAGCACTGAATGGTTTAGGCTGATCTGCTGCTACTTTATGAACCACCTCGACCTCTGAGGTCATCAGGTACTGGTCTGCTTTCAGTTCCTAGAGTCAGAACGAAACATGGTGAAGCAGCGTTTAGTCTTTATGCACCATATATCTGGAACACACTCCCTGAAAGCTGCAGGTCTGCTCCAACTCTCACCTCTTTAAAATCAAAGATTAAGACTTTTTTATTTCCCACTGCCTTCCTATCTTAGATTATTTTAACCCACTTTAAATTAAAATTTGAATGTCATTTTTAATATATTTCTAATTTTCCTTTTCTTTTCTGTTTTATTATATTTGTCATTTTAATTGTGTTCTTTTATGCCTGTCTGAATGTCTCCAATGCTTTTAATGTTTTAATGTAAAGCACATTGAGTTGCCCTCGTGTATGAAATGCGCTATACAAATAAAGCTGCCTTGCCTTGCCTTGCTACTCTGGTGCTGGGTTAGCTCATCCACCTTATCATAGATAGATCTTACATTCCCCATAACGGTGGGTGGAAGGACAGGTCCATGTCGTCTTTTCTTAGCTTGTACCTCAGTACCAGCACGCCGTCCTCGCCTCCTTCTCCTCAGCTCGCAGGGAACATCGGACCTAGCATCGTTTAGCATGGACATGCTATGGGATGCTAACAGCTGATCTTGTATGTAAACAGTGTTACCAAGGATACACGTAGGATCTCAGGACACACACAGGAACAAGAATAGTAAAAGTTTGGTGTCTATGGTCAACAAATGAGTCATTAAAAGACACGACAGACTCCAAATACAAAGAGAACTAAACAGATATAAGAAAAACGAAGTGAGAGCTGCTGCAACAAGCAGACACTCGAGCGGCGCTAAGCAACGGGGAAAAAAAGAAGAGAAAGTTCCATCCTTCATTAACTTTAAAATGTGGGTGTTGTTCTCAGTCAGGAGATCATTGTTCTGAATCTCAGAGGTAGATGTTAAATATTATAAAATGTATTTAAAAAGCTGGAAAGTTCCAACAGATCACGGCAAGAAATAAAGGAAAGATTCATCATGCTTTTATTTTGAAAAATGAGTGAAAATGCAACAAAAAGAAGCAGATTTTAAGACATAAAGTCAGAAATGATCTTACCTCTAATATGTTAAAACAATGATGCACGATAACCGGACTGTGTTAAATACTTGAATCTGATTGGTCGATGCCTCAGAGCAACGGTTTATTTCTCGACAGCAGAGTAAAATCTCCAAAACCAGCAGGGAGGAGTTCCACACTGTGGTTAGTTTCTGTTTGCCTGCAGAGTCAGTAAACCACTTACAGTTGACCTTTTTTAAGTAAAAGTCCCTGAAAATGTCAGGACAGCTCACACTCAAACTTTCCATAGGTGCTTATTCACACCCGTCCTGCATAGCCTGAAGTTCTCCTGTGGTGCAGAAGTGTCTGGGTCTCAGGGGAGGATAGGATGTGTAAGAGTTCCTGCCTTTCATTGATTCGATGTGTCGCTGGATGGACTTGCAGTTTATCAGAGAAGAGTGGGAAGACATGCTGCAGAGTTTGAAACTGGTTGTGCACATGAAGAATGCGTCATCACACTCGCCCACATGTAGCGGTAAATTTTCCTGACCGACTGAAGACGACAGTGGAAAAAGGGCTTTAGGAATGTGAAAGGAAGGACTGGTTTACAGACCGTACTCTGTTCTATTATTAACAAAGACCCAACATCAAGACCGGATCAGATCCAGTCCCATCTTACAGACAGGACTCAGTCTGATCTCATCTTAATCCACTATGAGCAGAGCACTTTGCAGCATTTAGCAAGTTACAGTGGCAAGGACAAACTTCCTTTAACAGGCAGAAACCTCCAGCAGGACCAGACTCATGTTAGACACACATCTGCTGAGACCGTGTTGGAGAGAGGGATAGAGGGAGATGAAGAGAGAGAGAGATATGATAGTGGGGAGATGGATAGTAGTAGTTGTAGCAGCTGGAGTCTGGCACGTCCACAGCAGCAGAGATCCAGAGGAACCTACGAGACAAGGGAGCTCAGGGACTCCAGAAAGGTCTATGGTTAGTAACTTTAATGGGTCAGGAAGCTGTTTATTGTTAAGTCCAGCTTCTTTCAGCTGAGATTTGTAGCTGAGGTAAGGGACTTTGCAGCATTTAGCAAGTTACAGTGGCAAGGAGAAACTTCCTTGAACAGGCAGAAACCTCCAGCAGGACCAGACTCATGTTAGACACATCTGCTGAGACTGCCGACATTTTATGAATCAATTCAAAATGAAAATGAAAACCCTGACAGGATGCAGGATTACTCTGCTTTGCATCAAGGTCTCTCAATGACAGCTTGCTCATTATGCAGCATCCCTTAGTGGATTCAGATTTGGTTGTGAGTTTCCTCTTTAGGGTGTCAGGGCTGAGCCTTACAGTCAAATTCCACCAGATCCATCTCTGATCCGGATCTGATCGGTTTCTATTCTAGTCAATGTGTTAACTTCCACTGGATCCCCTCCGTTGCATTCAAGCTGTTCAACTATGCTCCCAACATGCAGGCCTGCTCATCATACCTTAAGTCTCTAAAAGTAGTATGGGAGGTCGAGCCTTCAGTTATCAGGCCCCTCTCCTTTGGAATCAAATACCAGTCAGGGTCCGGGAGGCAGACACCCTCTCTACTTTTAAGAGTAGACTTCAAACTTTCCTTTTTGATAAAGCTTATAGTTAGAGCTGGATCAGGCTTGGACCAGGTCTTAGTTATGCTGGTACCAGCTGGTCTGGAGACGTTGCTGGAGAGATGGATGTCTGGGTCGACTTGCTCTTAGACTTCTGCCTTCACGACCCAACCCCGGATAAGAGAAAGAAAAAGGATGGATGGACTTCAGATGTGATAACAGCGACGGCCATCTTGGTTATTGAGGGGAAAGAGGCGCTAAAACTTGCTGATAATACTTAATAATCATCTCAGTGAACTTTGTTTCCATCATTTAAAGGCATCATACTGATGTTATCATGCATGCTGCAATGCATCTACTGGCTGCATGGTTTGTGCATCAAGTGGACACTAAAGTGATGGACAGAAACCTCCTGCAGTAAAGTTTGTTGCTCTGGGTTCGGTCACACTGAAGCTCCTCTTGATGTAAACTTCTCCCTCTTCACTTGCTCTTCCATAAATCTCCTCCTGAATGGGCGCAGAGTAAATGTCTCTCCTCTTTGGTTACTTTTTACAGAGAGGCTGAAAGCAGCTGCATAACGTCTTTGTGTGTTTGAGTCATTAAGTCTCAGAATGAGCCCAGAGTCAGAGTGCGTGTGTGTGTGTGTGTGTGTGTGTGTGTGTGTGTGTGTGTGACAGAGGACAGAGTTGAATCATTGACAGTTTCTAGGTTAAAACTAAAGGACTCATTCTGAAAGTCCTGGTGGTCCCTGTTTGAGCTGTACAGCCACTTCATCCGTCAGCCAATCAGAGTCCTCCTGAATGTGAGCCTCACGGATGATTGGTCGGTCAGGAATTCAAACAATGGTGGTTTTTGAAATCTATTGTTTTAAGTCTTTAAATTCCTGAATTTGCACATATAAAGAATCATTTCCGCTGTTTCCTGATCAGGTTTTTGTTTCTGATTGAACTCTTGAACTTGTTCATATCTCCTCTCATCTCGTTCACACTCTGCAGAGGTGTTGGGGATTTTTTTATTCCGTGTAAAGATGTAGGTGGGTGAAATCTGGATTGACTGTTAATCAGTATATCTGCTCTGTAAACAAAACTAATTATCATTATGATGTGTCATGATCAAAAGCTGCGGCTCTGAGAGTCGATGCTTTATAGTGAATCAGAAGAGCCGGCTCGCATCAAGAGAGAGAGCCGGCTCCCAGTTATTTCCTTTCTCTGCTTAGCTCTCACAGTGTTCAGACCCAGCTCTGCTCACAGCAGAACTTTGTTTTGATTGGTCAGCATGGCGGCCATGCGGCCAATCACATGTGAGGATATAGGATACAGGTGATGGAGGGGAAGCTGTGTATCGGGAGTCTTCTCGAAGACCGGGCAAATACTCACTTAGAGGAGAAATCAGATCAGCCCATCTAACCTGAGGCATCTGATTTTTCTCAATGCCAACCTGAGGACATTAATAATGTTTGCTTGAGTTTGGTTCTGGTTCGGTTTGGTTGAGTTTGGTTCTGGTTCTGTTTGCTTGAGTTTGGTTCTGGTTCTGTTTGCTTGAGTTTGGTTCTGGTTCTGTTTGCTTGAGTTCGGTTCTGGTTCTGTTTGCTTGAGTTCGGTTCTGGTTCTGTTTGCTTGAGTTTGGTTCTGGTTCTGTTTGCTTGAGTTCGGTTCTGGTTCTGTTTGCTTGTGTTTGGTTCTGGTTCTGTTTGCTTAAGTTGGTTCTGGTTCTGTTTGCTTGAGTTTGGTTCTGGTTCTGTTTGCTTGAATTTGGTTCTGGTTCTGTTTGCTTGAGTTCGGTTCTGGTTCTGTTTGCTTGAGTTTGGTTCTGGTTCTGTTTGCTTGAGTGGGTTCTGGTTCTGTTTGCTTGAGTTTGGTTCTGGTTCTGTTTGCTTGAGTTCGGTTCTGGTTCTGTTTGCTTGAGTTCGGTTCTGGTTCTGTGGATATGATACCCTAACCCTAACCCTAATCATAACCCTAACTCTAACCCTAATCCTAATCCTAACCCTAACCCTAATCATAACCCTAATCCTAACCCTAAACCTAATCATAATCCAAACCCTAACCCTAATCCTAACCCTAACCCTAACCCTAACCCTAACCCAAACCTAATCCTAACCCTAACCCTAACCCTAATCCTAACCCTAATCCTAACCCTAACCCTAACCCTAATCATAACCCTAAACCTAATCATAATCCAAACCCTAACCTAACCCTAATCCTAACCCTAACCCTAATCCTAACCCTAAACCTAACCCTAATCCTAATCCTAACCCTAATCATAACCCTAATCCTAACCCTAACCCTAATCCTAACCCTAAACCTAATCATAATCCAAACCCTAACCCTAATCCTAACCCTAACCCTAACCCTAACCCTAACCATAACCCAAACCTAATCCTAACCCTAACCCTAACCCTAATCCTAATCCTAACCCTAATCCTAACCCTAACCCTAATCATAACCCTAATCCTAACCCTAAACCTAATCATAATCCAAACCCTAACCCTAATCCTAACCCTAACCCTAACCCTAACCCTAACCCAAACCTAATCCTAACCCTAACCCTAACCCTAATCATAACCCTAACTCTAATCATAACCCTAAACCTAATCATAATCCAAACCCTAACCCTAATCCTGAGGCTGTCTCAAAAAGCAGAAGAGTCTCCACTTTTCATCGCAGGAACAAACACGTTTAACTCCTGGTTCAAACAAAGGAGAGTATTTTTCCTGACTAATCCGTTTTGATTATATTAAAGTTAAAGTTTTGCATAGTTAGGCATTTGTGACCTTTAAAGATATTTCCATGAACTTCCATCACAGTGTTTTTTTACTGCTTCCGTTTGGTGTGTCACCTCCTTTCTGTACTTTTCCTGCAGGTATGCAGAGCAGCAGTGATGACAGACTCTCTGATCTGATTGGGAACAGGTTAAACTAAACAGAGGACAGAGAAAGCCGACCCTTCCCCTCTTTGGCCCCGCCCCCCCTGTCATCACCAGCTCAGATAAGCTGCGGCTCAGATAAGCTCTGCTCCGACAGGAATGTTCTCAAACGGTTTGTTGCTTCACCGCTCAGGTGCTAAAACTCCCTTGATGGTGGCCGCAGGTGGACTCTCCCACTCGTATGCAAATCCCATGCAAATATTTGTCCTCCAGCAGCGGGACATTTCAATACTAGGAAGTTTAAACACTTCTTAAAACCTTCTTGAGCAACTCTGAGGAATTTCCAGTGCAGAGCATGTTGAGACTTCACGGAGAGGTTACTGTAAGGACTCCCACACAGCCTGCAGAGTTCAGGAGGGGTTCTCTGAGAGCTGCTTAAAGCTCTGCTGACCACACAATGACTGGTTTGATATTACAGTACATGCTCGTTGACTAAATCTGCAGCTCACCTCAGATTCATGAAGCTCTTCCTTTAAACCGTGTGACCCTCAGCTCATATTTGCACCCTGGAGACAAACTTATGTTTACTGCTCAAACAATTCTTGTGAATTCCTTCTGTCAAGCGTAATGCTTAACTTTGCTTTCCTCGGTAATCTTCTTCTGCGTAGTGTTGTGAAAGGAATGAGAATGAGGTCTGTGGAAAGGAGCCCAAAAGAAGCACCTCGGCTCTTCAGATAAATGAATAAAGCCCAAAACAGGCGACCAATCTGGTTCCATCTGTAATGTTTAAATGCCAACTGGTGCATTTTGATTTCTTAATCAAGTGGCTACCTTCAGCTCAGTTGTCTGTCTTGTCTCAACATGTTCTGATGCTGAATCAGTGTCCGCTGGCCTGTTGGATAAGATCTGCATGATGTGCATACATTTCAACAAAGTGCTTTGACTCGTCTCCAGCTGCAGGGTCGGATTCATTCCTTTTACAGCACCATTGAGTACCGGCCATTGTTAGCCGTAATAAACATTAGCTAGACGGTCCATAAATCCTGCAATCTTGTTGACCTGTTTGCTTGTGTGGCTTGAGGGGGGGGGGGCTGGAGTCAACAAGGGAACAGGGTTGTGTGCTGATCCTGCAACAGGGCGACCTTTTGTGTTACACTCTTGTGGAGTTAGCTAGGGGAGAAACATGCATCAAACAAGAAACCTTTCTGGAGTTCCTGAGCTCCCTTGTCTCGTAGGTTCCTCTGGACCTCTGCTGCTGTGAATGTGCCAGACTCCAGCTGCTACAACTACTACTACTCGTCTCCCCACTATCATCTCTCTCTCTCTCTTCATCTCCCTCTATCCCTCTCTCCAACACGGTCTCAGCAGATGTGTGTCTAACATGAGTCTGGTCCTGCTGGAGGTTTCTGCCTGTTAAAGGAAGTCTGTCCTTGCCACTGTAACTTGCTAAATATTGCAAAGTGGGGACCTGACACACTGGGATCCTGTCTTTCCCTCTCTCTCCTCTCTTTGCCTGTCTCTCACTTTAACTCTTCCTGTCCCATTAAAGTTACTAACCATAGAACTTTCTGGAGTCCCTGAGCTCCCTTGTCTCGTAGGTTCCTCTGGATCTCTGCTGCTGTGGACGTGCCAGACTCCAGTGGCAACACCTACTACTATCCGTCTCCCCACTATCATCTCTCTCTCTCTCTCTCTTCATCTCCCTCTATCCCTCTCTCCAACACGGTAGGTCTCAGCAGATGTGTGTCTAACATGAGTCTGGTCCTGCTGGAGGTTTCTGCCTGTTAAAGGAAGTTTGTCCTTGCCACTGTAACTTGCTAAATGCTGCAAAGTGCTCTGCTCATGGTGGATTAAGATTGAGATCAGACTGAGTCTTATCTGTCTTTGTATTTGGTCTCTGTTAATGATAGAACATAGAGTATGATCTAGACCTGCGGTGTTTGTAAAAGCATCTTGAGATAACGTTTGTTGTGTGTTGTGACTATACAAATAAAGATTGATTGATTTGAAGAAACAAGGCAAGCTCAAATAAGCAACAACACTTTAAAGAAATCAGAATCAGTTAAGACTTTGATCTCAGACCACTGTGTCTCAAACTGTATGTTTGAATTAATATATTATTTTGTGAATGATTGTGTGTGTGTATTTGCTGTTTCTAATGTGCCTGTGATCTCAATGACATTGGAAATGAGGGAAACCTCAATATCTTTTCGAGAATAAATAAAGATTTTGAATTGAATTGAATTGACTTCCTGTCCTGGGCACCAATGGGATGCCCCCTGAGTAAAGCAGGAAACCAGCACCCTCTCTCTGACATGTCTACATTAGTGCATGATCATATCAGACCCAAGCATGTGTGTGTGTGTGTGTTGCATGTTCAGTAATCAATCCTAACGATAACAACTGTATTCCCCCGCAGGGATGAATAAATAACTTCTTCCTCTAAGACAGTTTGCATGTTTCAGTTTGATGCTCCTGACTGTGTCCTGGTGTTTGTGCAGAAATGACACTGACTCCAACATTCGCCCGTTGGTCTTATCAGTTTAAAGGTACTTAAAGGTGTTTTTAAGGGCGTCCTTCCTGCTTTGTTTTTTGTTATTGCTGAGCTGCTGTTTTTCGCCCCCTCAAGATCTCTCTAACTGCTCCTCTGGTCCTCCCTGTGTGGCTATCAGTGCATCGCTCCTGAGGGCGAGTTCACAGGAATGCAAATCTTATTCAAATCTCTGAAGTGAAGAATGTGAGATCAGTTATCTCTGAGCGCAGGAGGAATCAGAGCCTGTCTGCCTTAACTGTAATTACCTGGAAGCTTCTGGAGGAAGAAACGTCACCTCTGGAGTTGGTAAAGGTGAGCATTTTACACTTCAGTCAGTCCATTTGTTTTTCACTTTGATCTCTGACCTTAAAGGGAAAACCCTCAGCAGCTGTAGCTGTTGTTTCCAGGCATTTAAGGTGTTTATTCAGAGGATGAGGTGGGTGTGATGTGGAGGCTGGAGCGGGTTAATTCACACTTTGAGTGTGTTCAAACTTCAACAGAGAAAACACTCACTCTTCTGTTCTTGGGAAAACAATAACCTTTTACACATTAGCTGCTGTCCCATTAAAGTTACTAACCATAGACCTTTCTGGAGTCCCTGAGCTCCCTTGTCTCGTAGATTCCTCTGAGCTGCCGTAGACGTCCTCCTGCTGCGTACGATCTGGACTCCAGCTGATACGGACGTGCTGGACTCCAGCGGCAACAGCTTCTACTACTCGTTTCATCACTATCACCTCTCTCTCTTACTCCCCTCTATCTGTCTTTCCAGACCCAACTTGGTCGAGGCATGATGGCTGTCTAACATGAGTCTGGTCCTGCTGGAGGTTTCTGCCTGTTAAAAGGAAGTTTTTCCTCTCCACTGTAACTAGCTAAATACTGCGATGTGCAATGCTCATGATGGATTAAGGTGGGGTCAGACTGAGTCTTACCCTGTCTTGAAGTTGGGTCTCTGTTCATAATTTGACATAGAGTGGTCTAGACCTCCTATGTTTGTAAAAGAGTCTTGAGATAACGTTTGTTGTGATTTGGCGCTATACAAATAAAGATTGATTGATTGAGTTTCAACTAAGGGTGATTCTAGGATCGGGTGTTTAGGGGTGCTGAGCCGGGCAAGATACATTTCCCTGTTTTGTACATTTTAATGCAATTTCATTCCCACATTTGTGAAAGAAAAGCATCACACTTTTTGGGAAAGTCTGTGACTAAACCATCAAATCTGATAGAGGTTCCCATAGGAAAATAAATGTAGAGAGGAGATCTCAAAAGTGTTTCATTTCTGTCTCCTAGACAACAATGAGATCTGTTTGAAAGCAAAATGAGACTATAGCTTATGTCTCCTGTTTCTCATTCTTGCCTCCAAAAAAAAAAGTAGTAAAAAGTCTCAGCTTAGTCTCCCTTTCAGTTCAAAAGGAGATCTGGTCCAAATCTGAAATGATTCTCAGGTATTTCTCAAGTGTTGTGACTCCTTTTGAGCTCAGGTGGAGAAATCAGGGAGCTCTCTCAATTGTCTCAATCTAACCTCATCCATTTGTTTTTGTCAGACTCAGTTTTTGGGTCTCAAGTTGAGCTCAGATGGAGCAAAGAAAGAGCCTGAGCTCATCTTTTCATCAACATTTATAGTGCCCTGCAAAATTAACATTTCAATGTACTTGTCCACAAACTTACAATTCTCATTAAAACATTTGAACCACTTCAAGATCAGATATTTAGATGTGAAATGATCTCTTCTTTGACTTCACAGTCTGGTCCTTCCTTTACAAGTCTGTTTGGAACAAAACAACTTCACAAAGATTTAGTGGATTTGAGAGAAACTGCAAAAGATAGAGATTTCATATCTCCAGGTATGACAGACCATTTATTTAAAATATGGGCCGCAAAAGGGCTGACCAGATTTAGCCAGATTATTACAATTAAAGGGGTGGATTCTTTTGGGCACTGGTGGCCCAGCGGTCTAAGCGCCCCACATACAGAGGCTACAGTCTTCATCGCAGGGGTCTCCAGTTCGATTCCTGGCTGGTCGACTATTTCCTGCATGTCTTCCCCCGCTCACTACTCCCCACATTTCCTGTCTCTCTTCAGCTGTCCTGTCAAATAAAGGCAAAAAGGCCAAAAATATATTTTTTTAAAAAGAAGAAAATGAGCCATTAATGAGATCTCTCATTTAAGTCTCAAATAAGACTCATGTCATGGTCTCAACTATTTCTCCTAGTGAATTTTAGGAGAAACTAATGAGAGCAATTTGAAACTTGAATGAGGCTGAAGTGAGAATCTCAATTTTGTCTCCAGAGACTTAGAAGAGAAAGCCTTGAGCAGTAAAATGTTCCTGTGGGTTGTTTAAATGCTGAGCCACAGCAAAAGAGGAATGGATTGGAATCATGAAAGAAACATATGGTAACTCTAATTTCTGGTGAAAGACAACTCATTTTGATACAGCAGCTCCTCAACATATACACTTGAGGTCAAAATGATTAGCCCCCCAGGAATTCTGGAACATTTTCCTTAAATTCTGCGCAATATTTGAATCATTGATAAAACTTGATACAAGCAAACATTCACCAGTTGTTCTTTAGTAGCTTTGGTACATTTTGGAATGTAAAATACATTTTTAGGATAACTTTATATCAAATATAATGAAAAATGGGGTGGTCAAAATTATTAGCCCCCATGGGAATTTTTGCTTTTAAAACACACCTGAGCAGTCAGCTGGTTTCCTAACAACACCTGAGCATTCAAACAGCATTGAGATTTACTTAAGGGACTCCAAACAGGGCACTTGAACACGTTATTGAGAGAGACTCCTCTTACTAACCATGCCAAAGACAATGGAAATCAGTCTTGAGCTCAGAAAGAAGATATTTGAGGCTCATAATAAGGGGGAAGGCTATACTGTCATTTCCAGGCGTTTTACAGTGTCTAGAATAGCTGTACGTTGCATCATTGCAAAGTACAAGGAGACAAACTCTGTTAGAAACAAACCTGGGCGTGGTAGAAAACACAAGATTTCAAGAACTTTGAACTTTCAGCAAAACCCAACCAAGAACTCACGCTCTGCACATCAGAACCTCCTCCACCCTCCCAGAACCAAGCTCCGGACCATGGGAGATCGGGCCTTCTGTGCTGCTGCACCACGTCTGTGGAACTCCTTGCCCAGCCACCTCAGGACCCCACAGACTGTGGATGCTTTTAGGAAACATTTAAAGACTTTCTTCTTTAAAGAGGCTTTTAACTTATTTTAAGTACTCCTTTAAAGAAATGTTCAAGTTTGTTTTTACTGTGTGCCTGTAGCACTTTGAGCTTCCTTGATTGTTGTCTTGTTTTCAGAATAAAGTGCAGACTCAGTCTCTTGCACAATCTTCCAGAGGTCAGCGTTTCCATGAAACCTGTACCAAAATAAAACTTCACAAGCAGCAGGCCGCTAACTACAGCATGGAATTAAGACTTGAAATAATGATTTTAAGTCACTGGTAAAATAACAACTTAATCCTAGTTATATTCTTATGTTATGCCTTTACTCTCCTTTAATCGTGGTCCTAATATTCCATCATACAGAAGTCATCTAATCGGGTTGAATTCTTGGATTGGAGATATTCTGGACCTTATTTCCCTCCCTGCAGCTCCTGTGGAGTGAAACCTGATTCTCTGAACCACTAAATGTTGGAGCACTTTAATGTGCAGGCAGCTGCCTGTGGTTCAGAGCCAGTCACACTGTGGACTGACACACAGCCAGCAGGAGCTTATATAACGTCACACACTCTTTCTAGGAATGCATACCGTACACACAAGAAGTGTCCTGACTGCAGAGAGCCAGAACTCCTCTAATGCTTTTCCAGGGATTGACTCAAAGTACATATGTAGGAGTGTCAGGAAGTGTGAGTGTGAGTGTGTGTATTTTGAGCGGCCTCAGATTTCACTGTAAAGAATTGTTGTTGGCGCAGAAGTTGAACCTCTGACTTTTCTGTGAGTGTAACAAAGTCATCGTCCGTAGTTTCGTCTGCAGGCTTTGACACATTTCTCCGTTATGTAAACAGAGCGGTGGGTTTCTCAGAGACTGCAAGTTCATGTTTACACTGTTTGTTTATTTACAGTTTACATGACGGGGATGGAACATGTTGAATTAGTGCAGCAGATGTTGTGTATATGGGACTTCTAGCTGAAACAGATTTAAAAAGATACAACACAACGGGCCATCAATATTAAAGCCAAGACATTTGGAGCTCCCCCTAGTGGCTGGCTGCAGTACAGGTCATAAACCCCGCCTCCTCCATGTTAACAGATGGGACATGGATCAAACTGTTCCATTAAAATACACATGAAATGCTGACTTATGTGTTTTTCTGAAGTTTATTTCATACTAGTTATTTGATGGTATGACATTGTGTATTATAGCACCCGCAGTGCTAGCTTACCAGAGACGAGGCGTTACAGTGAGTGACAACATAACAAACACGAACACAGGAGTCATTGAACTTTTAATAACAAAGAGTGTCTGCTTCAAAACAACACAAGCATCTGTGATGCTGTCGACTGGATGAAGGCAAAGAATATGGTTGCCTTCAAGTCGGGTCGTGGTGACAGTGTTCACTAGGGGTGACCCCAAATAGTCGAATATTCGACGATTCGTTCTAACGAGCCTTAGTCGACTGCCAAGCTCATAGTCGAATATTTGCATATGAAACGTGGATCGTTCCATTCAAACCATGGGGGTGCTCAATGTCTAATTTTACATTATTTTCCTGTTTCCCGTAAAAATAGTGTCTCCATCCATCCATCCATCCGTCTTCTTCCGCTTATCCGGGTCCGGGTCGTGGGGGCAGCAGTCTCAGCAGGGAAGCCCAGACACTCCTCTCCCCGGCCACTTCCACCAGCTCTTCTGGGAGGATACCGAGGCGCTCCCAGGCCAGCTGAGAGACATAGTCTCGCCAGCGTGTCCTGGGCCTTCCCCGTGGCCTCCTCCCAGTCGGACATGCCCGAAACACCTCCCCAGGGAGACGCCCGGGAGGCATCCTAACCAGATGCCCGAACCACCTCATCTGGCTCCTCTCCCTTAAAAATCAGGCACCCTCGTATCTTAAAGAGCTTATAGTGCCCTATTACCCCTCTAGAACTCTACGCTCCCAACATGCAGGCTTGCTAGTTGTACCTAAAATCTCTAAAAGTAGTATGGGAGGTAGAGCCTTCAGTTATCAGGCCCCTCTCCTTTGGAATCATCTACCAGTCAGGGTCCGGGAGGCAGACACCCTCTCCACTTTTAAGAGTAGACTTAAAACTTTCCTTTTTGATAAAGCTTATAGTTAAGCTGGATCAGGCTTGGACCAGCTTTTGTCATGCTGCTATAGGCCTAGACTGCCTGGGGAACTGGCACACTGACACTGGGATCCCAGCTCACCTTCTTCCCCCCAACCCCTTCATCACTTACTTTAACTCTGCCTGTCCCATTAAAGTTACTAACCATAGACCTTTCTGGAGTCCCTGAGCTCCATTGTCTCGTAGATTCCTCTGAGCTGCCGTAGACGTCCTCCTGCTGTGGACGATCTGGACTCCAGCTGATACGGACGTGCTGGACTCCAGCGGCAACAGCTTCTACGACTCGTCTCATCACTATCACCTCTCTCTCTTACTCCCCTCTATCTGTCTTTCCAGACCCAACTCAGTCGAGGCATGATGGCTGTCTAACATGAGTCTGGTCCTGCTGGAGGTTTCTGCCTGTTAAAAGGAAGTTTGTCCTCACCACTGTAACTAGCTAAATACTGCGATGTGCAATGCTCATGATGGATTAAGGTGGGGTCAGACTGAGTCTTACCCTGTCTTGAAGTTGGGTCTCTGTTCATAATTTGACATAGTGTGGTCTAGACCTCCTATGTTTGTAAAAGCGTCTTGAGATAACGTTTGTTGTGATTTGGCGCTATACAAATAAAGATTGATTGATTGATTGATTGATTGATCTCGATCCGGAGGAGCAGCGACTCTACTTTGAGCCTCTCCCGGATGTCTGAGCTCCTGACCCTATCTCTAAGGCTGAGCCCAGCCACCCTGCGGAGAAAGCTCATTTCGGCCGCTTGTATTCGCGATCTCGTTCTTTCGGTCACTACCCACAGCTCGTGACCATAGGTGAGGGTCGGAACGTAGATTGACAGGTAAATTGAGAGCTTTGCCTTCTGGCTCAGCTCTCTCTCCACCACGACAGACCGCTACAGCGCCCGCATCACTGCAGACGCCGCCCCGATCCGTCTGTCAATCTCCCGCTCCCTTTTCCCCCTCACTCGTGAACAAGACCCCGAGATACTTGAACTCCTCCGCCTGGGGCAAAGACTCCCCTCCAACCCGGAGAGGGCAGGCCACCCTTTTCCGACTGAGCACCATGGCCTCAGACTTGGAGGTGCTGATCCCCATCCCCGCTGCTTCACACTCAGCTGCAAAATAAAATAAAATAAAATAAAGTAATAATAAAAAATAGTGTCTCATTTAGCCTATTTTAATATAAATATAAACTTATTGAATGTAATTCTGAGAACAGCTCTTGAAGTGTTAGATCTCCTTAAAGTGGTAATTAAATCTCCCCTGGTAATTAAAGGTGGACTCTCCCATTTAGCGGGGACCTGTGGAGCAGACGTACCTCAGCTGGTCTTTAAATCTTTCTACGTTCATGGCAGCTCAAAATGTCAGGAAATAAAACTTCAGATGATCCTAAAAACTAGTGATGAAGATGAGGAGCAGCTTAATGAAGAGGGCTGTGAGATCAAGGATTACCGGACCACACAAAAACTGTACGGGGCCAAACGAACCAGGAGGGATACCCCAAAGCTGTCTGAAGCCTTAAAAACAATCCACAGCATCCCATCCACCTCCACATCATCAGAGAGGATATTCTATATCATATCTGATAGGACATGTCCAAAAAATATGAAAAAATGATAAAAATACAAATTTTAAAAAAGTCGGGAAGCTTTGAGTTCATGAGTCGTGACATGTCTGATGTTTTCGGAAATGATAAAACCCCTAGGATCAGGTTAAATACGTTAGGTTATTATGTAACTGATAAGATATGATATACTTTCTTTGTCCCCCATTGGGGGAAATTTATTTTGTTACAGCAGCTTACAACACGGGACAGGGGAACACAACAATGTACTAACATAGTTAAAAAATATAGTAACAATAATAATAGCAATGACAAGAGTAAAATAAAATAAAATAAAAATAAAAATAAGATAAAATAAAATAAAAATAAGATAAAATAAAATAGAATAAAAATAAGATAAAATAAAATAAAATAAAATAAAAATAAGATAAAATAAAATAAAATAAAAATAAGATAAAATAAAATAAAAATAAAATAAAAATAAAATAAAATAAAAATAAGATAAAATAAAAATAAAATAAAATACAAATAAAATAAAACAAAATAAAAATAAGATAAAAAATAAAATAAAAAAAATAAGATAAAATAAAATAAAAATAAGATAAAATAAAAATAAGATAAGATAAAAATAAAATAAAATAAAATAAAAATAAAATAAAATATGGCAACTATTACAGATGTATACACACTATGTAAACTTCTATCTGATAAATAGATAAGGTAAGTTATTGCACAGATAAAATTGCACCAGGTTATTTAAAAACAAACACACACAGTATGAAGAACAGTGTGATTCAGATGGATACAGTAGTTATTTGTGAATGTGCCAAGTCACACAGTAACTTCCATGTAGTGGAATGAAAGATGAGAACAGATGATTTACGGGACACTGCAGTGCTGGTCTTAAACAGTCTGATTGCAGATGGGATGAAGGACCTGCGGTAGCGCTCCGTCCTGCAGGGTGGGAGTCTCAGTCTGCTGCTGAAGGAGCTGCTCAGGGACCCCACAGTCTCATGCAGGGGGGGGAGAGGGATTGTCCATGATGGATGTCAGCTTGGCTAACATCCTGCTCTCACCCACCTCCTCTATGGAGTCCAGAGGACAGAACTGGCCCTCCTGACCAGATAGAGCTAAGTTAGCTAACGTTGTACAGCGTAGTTTGATTAACGTAAGTTATGTACGAGACTAAAGGAGTTATGGCAAGTGTTAATCTAGATCGTTAAACTTGTTGTCTCTTCTTTTGTTTCTTCGCACAACAATTCAGCTAGAATACAAATTGTAGGATTTTCACAGAGAAAGCAAGGAGGACAACGACTGATCGTTTAGCATCCGTGTTCCCTTTGGCTTACCACGCCAACGCCGACCCTTTCATGCACACGAGAACTGTGGACACTGTTGACATGTTTAAAAAGCAGTTGAAGACTCTGTTCAGACTTGCCTTTGTTTAATCTGTCTGTTTTTTATGTCATGTTTTTGTGTATTTGCAATCGCTGTTTTGCCTTTTAATGTTTTTCTATTGTTGAAGCACCTTGTGACTTCTGCTCTTCAGAGGTGCTCTATAAATAAATCTGACTTACTTACTTACGATTTCACAACTTTGAGTTTCATTTGAAAGCAGCATATGTTCCAAATCAGCAGATCAATGCATCAGAGCCCATCACTTCAATACTTTGGCTTCACTTCTGTCAACAGGAGGAGGTTGGAACGTGTCATCCACATTTATATGAAGTGAATGTGCTGCTGGCCTTAGGAGGTGTAATTGCCGTGCAGTGCAGACACACCGGTGCAGAAGTTGAAATACATGCAGCGCCAAGCTTCAGTGCATACGTGCAGATTTGATGAACCTGTCTGATACTAAGTGAAGATGTTCTCTCACTGACTGGAAATCTTTGTTTTAAGATTCTCAGGAAGCACACTCACACTCCATTACTTCACTTGTGCCAGCTTCTCACACTCGATGCCTCTGTTTGGACAGGCTCACAGCCAGAGAACATGCACCTTACCCTCCCACACACACACACACATCTACACAAACACAAACACACACTCTCACACAGATCAGAGGTTTTCTTGTTACAGCATGCTCAGCCGCAGTTCACTGTGAGTCTCTGTGTGAGAATCTGTGTGTGTGGCAGAACAACAGGATTCAGTTCCTCGAAAACAAAACATAACCGTCAGTTGGTGGCAAGAAGGTCAAAGGTCAGACCTCAGCTCTTTGACCTCAGGGCGGCCTTTTTGAGAAAGAAGACTTGTGTGGAGGAAAACGGATGCATCTCAAACGAGCACACAGATGTCTCTGTGGTACACCGAGTGTGTAAATATGCAGAAGTATTAACATGTGCAGATATTTGAGGGTTAGGCCATCATAGATATCGGCTGGTGACAAAACCTCCATCATGGATTCTGCAAATGTTTGCAGTCGTTTCTTTTTAGAATTCTATTGACCTCTTCGTGAGCCAAAGCATCTCTGTCAGGAGTTTTGAGACTCATCCTCCTCCCCTAGTTAAATTGCAGTGACAGTCTTTTTGGTAACTGCCTCAACCACCTTACGTTCAAGAGTTACAGCCCTCTTGTCCTGAGGTGTTTACAACTAGAGTCCAGTAAATCATAAAGCCATAAAGCCACAAGTTCTTCAGGGTCTTTAAAGACCATCTTCTGTCCTGCATGCAACTTCAGGGAAACTAGGGAAGCTAAAAGAAGAACAGCAGGTTAATGACTGTTTGGTGCATGCAGCCAAGCTCCTTGTCATATCCTGCAACTGACCCAAAACAACACCCCACCACCCAGCTCTTCACACCCTGCTGCTCACTTACAAAACAGCAACATAAAACAGCTCCGGTGACCTACACTCCCTCTCACTCCCTGCCAATGAGAGGCAGCCTAGTGCTCTCATGTCAACAAGGTCCTAAAGCTGCGTTTCTTCATGGTATGGTACGCAATCATTGGTGTCAAATATTGGGAAAGTACCAAAATAGCAGATTGGTAACTTGTTACAATGTTACAATGTTACAATGTTACAATGTCATTTAGCAGACGCTTTTATCCAAAGCGACGTACATATGAGAACAAGAACAACACAAGCAAAGATCTAGACAAGAGGAAACAAGATCAGGAAGAGGAACAAAGTGCTTCAAGTCCATTTGGGTGCAGGTACTGCCAAGCAGTGTAAAGGCAATGCACAAAGTAAATAAGGAACATCTACAATGAAGCAACCAACCAATTTAAGACCTTCCATTATCATCATCAACAATTAACATCACCACAATAATGACCAAAGTACCAAGTGCTGGGTCACTCAAGAGCTGAACACAGAGTCCCAGAGTAGAGCAGGACAGTGTGAGTCAACTGTAGCTGGAAGACATGATCTACCACTGGGGACAACAGTGGAGAACAGTCTAGCTAAGTGCATAGTGCTTCCTAAAGAGCTGGGTCTTTAGCTGTCTTTTGAAAGTAGAGAGGGACTCTGCAGATCGAATGGAGTTGGCCAATTCATTCCACCATTTAGGGACAACAGAAGAGAAGAGTCCAGCTAGTGATTTTGAGGCCTTGTGTGCTGGAAGCACTAGGCGCCTTTTCAGAGGCTGAGCGTAGCGGGCGAGGAGGGCAGTAGACCTGGATGAGGGGTTCCAGGTAAACTGGAGCGGTTTTGGTTCCTGCTTTGTAAGTCATGATTAGAGTTTTGTATCTGATGCGAGCTGCAACTGGAAGCCAGTGTAGCGAGATGAGCAGGGGAGTGACATGAGCTGTCTTAGGCTGGTTGAAGACCAGACGTGCTGCTGCTGCGTTCTGGATCATTTGCAGAGGTTTAACTGTGAATGCAGGGAGGCCTGCCAGTAGAGAGTTGCAGTAGTCAATGCGTGACATTACAAGAGCTTGAACCAGGAGCTGTGTTGCGTGTTCTGTCAGGTAGGGTCTGATCCTCTTGATGTTATAGAGGGCAAAACGGCAGGACCGAGCAATCAAAGCAACATGAACCTTGAAGGTTAGCTGGTCATCGATCATGACACCCAGATTTCGGGCAGACTTAGTGGGCATGAGGTTTTGTGATCCAAACTGGATATTGATCTGTGGGTCCATAGTGGGACTGGCTGGAATGATAATAAGCTCAGGTAAGTCTATTACCCCTCTAGAACTCTACGCTCCCAACATGCAGGCTTGCTAGTTGTACCTAAAATCTCTAAAAGTAGTATGGGAGGTAGAACCTTCAGTTATCAGGCCCCTCTCCTTTGGAATCATCTATCAGTCAGGGTCTGGGAGGCAGGCACCCTTTAAGAGTAGACTTAAAACTTTCCTTTTTGATAAAGCTTATAGTTAGAGCTGGATCAGGCTTGGACCAGCTTTTGTCATGCTGCTATAGGCCTAGACTGCCGGGGGAACTGGCACACTGACACACTGGGATCCTAGCTCACCCTCTTCCCCCCAACCCCTTCATCACTTACTTTAACTCTGCCTGTCCCATTAAAGTTACTAACCATAGACCTTTCTGGAGTCCCTGAGCTCCCTTGTCTCGTAGGTTCCTCTGAGCTGCCGTAGACGTCCTCCTGCTGCGGACGATCTGGACTCCAGCGGCAACAGCTTCTACGACTCGTCTCATCACTATCACCTCTCTCTCTTACTCCCCTCTATCTGTCTTTCCAGACCCAACTCAGTCGAGGCATGATGGCTGTCTAACATGAGTCTGGTCCTGCTGGAGGTTTCTGCCTGTTAAAGGAAGTTTGTCCTCTCCACTGTAACTAGCTAAATACTGTGATGTGCAATGCTCATGATGGATTAAGGTGGGGTCAGACTGAGTCTTACCCTGTCTTGAAGTTGGGTCTCTGTTCATAATTTGACATAGAGTGGTCTAGACCTCCTCTGTTTGTAAAAGCGTCTTGAGATAACGTTTGTTGTGATCCTTCAGAAAGGTCCCGCTGCCTTTC
Source organism: Notolabrus celidotus (assembly GCF_009762535.1). NCBI lineage: Eukaryota > Metazoa > Chordata > Actinopteri > Labriformes > Labridae > Notolabrus > Notolabrus celidotus. The sequence goes on from NW_023260083.1 coordinate 73,618, forward strand.
TGGCAGAGGTCGGTTTTACTCCCCACGTCTGCAGATTTGAAGATCTAGTGGATGATTTTTATTTATCATGGATAAGTGCTAGCGCTAGTTAGCATAGCCACACAGCTACATGTTCGTAGCTGTGTACCAAGACACACGTCGACATACTGATAAATAAAACAACAAGAAACACTAAATCTGTGACCAATCCTTCAGAAAGTTCACGTACGCTCAAAATAAGCATCATGGAAGAAACTTCTTCAAATAACTGTCCTGAGCACAACTTCAAAAATAAAAGCTGACATAAAGCATTTTGATTCACCCACTCATGTTATTGTAATGCTTATACACACACACACACACACAGAGAGAAACCCGGTCCACAGTGACAGATGTTTTCCACACAGACCAAACAGAGTGACGTCCTCTGTGGTCTGAACAGGCTTCAGCTCCTTGATGTACAAAACAAACAAACCAAAGTAAAGACATCAGGTCGCTCTGTTTACATGAGAGGAGAGCATGACTCGCCCTCATGGAACAGCTCAGACCGAGCCGACCTTTACCTACACACACACACACACACACAAACACACACACACACACACACAGAGAGACACACACACACACGCGCACACACCTCTGTCATAGTTCAGTGGGTTTGAATCAGCAACCTTTTAGTCTTAAGTCAGTTTAAGCAACACACACACACACACCCACACACCAACATATCCAAGCACTTTCCCTTGGACAGTTTAGTGTGATCAGCATTCTGTGTGTGTGTGTGTGTGTGTGTGTGTGTGTGTGTGTGTGTGTGTGTGTGTGTGTGTGTG
>NW_023260084.1:0-73505 GCF_009762535.1 Notolabrus celidotus
ATTAGAAGTCTTCAATGATTAATGGACGAATCTGTGAGGCTGGGTGGATGGTTATTGTTTATTGTGTTTATACATGTATTCCTGTACAGACGGTGGCAACAAATCTCCTTATTAAGGACAAATAAAGATCTATCTATCTAACATTGATTTTTATTGCAGTAGAGTTCAGAAGAAGTGCCTTTTTTAACAAATATGAGAAGTTAAGGTGTATGACTCAGTCAGTAGATGCATGCAGTGTGGATTAGTCAGTTAATTGAGGCTTAATTGATGCTGCAGTATCTTCACTATCATCATGATGGTGACTTTATTTGCTCTGAAGAGGTGCACACTTTGAATCTTCCATCCTGTAAATGTGTTAAATGTTGTTTTTAAACCCAGTCTGCTGGTTTAGAGGGAGGGGATGAGTCTGAGTGGCTGTGCAGGATATGATTGTGAGTAAATCTCATGCAAAAAATAAAATGTAAAGCTTCATTTTTGCTGTTTTAATCTGAATGTATTCAACTTTGAATGTTGAGAGGACAAATAATCACCACTGCATGCTGGTGTTATGAAAGCATTAGATTATTTTATTGTTAATAAGAAGTCTTCAATGATTAATCGACTAATCAAAGATGAGTTTTATTGCAGTAGAGTTCAGAAGAAGTTCCTTATTTAATAAATATGAGGTGTATATTTCTGATATTCCCTCTGAGGTTCTGGGTCCTCACTCTCTAACACCTCTCAGTCTTATTAGTATTTGTTTGCGTCTCCTGTGACGCACGTTTGTCACCACCATGACGCCGGTTTCTCTCTCTGAAGGTTGACCCCCTGAGGAGAGTTCACAGCAGAGACTCAGAACCTGTTTAACGTGGAGGAGAGTTGGACTCCTCTCTGAGAAATATGATGTGTGTGCTTTATTTCTGCACCTGAGGTCAGAAGTTTCCCATCAGAGAGTGTGTGTTTCCAGCAGCTCATATTGAAAATCATTTGAAGAATAATGACGGCTGTAGAGATGTTTGCATTGCGTAACGCTGCGGGTTAAAAAATACAATTTCACACACGATAAACACGACCGCCGCCGCCGCCTGCTTCAGAGACGATCCTTTATACCTGCACGCAGCCTCTGTTGTGTTTCTGCAGCTTGTTAGTGTCTGATAGATGTTAGAAGGTCACACAGACTCAGATTTATGTGCACATTGTGTTTGGATTGCCGTCTTTATGAAGATGAATGGAAACATTACGCAGAGTAATAGCTGCTTCACTTCAGGAGTCAGATGTTTGAGATGAAGGCCTGGATCTGGTCCACAGGCCACTGTTTGCCTTCCACTGCTGCTGGGAAATAATTCATGCCTCAGTATGTGGAGTTGGCAGCTCATGTGGCTGAATCAATACCACACAGCCTGCATGTGTGTGTGTGTGTGTGTGTGTGTGTGTGTGTGTGTGTGTGTGTGTGTGTGAGAGAGAGAGAGAGAGAGAGAAACAGATGTTGTCACAACTTGCTTATTGTCCAAGAAGTAAAGGTTACTGAGGATCATTTGGGCCATGCTCGGTGGCATCAAGCAACAGAACCTCTGTTGCTGCAAGTCAAATCAGAGGGTTGGAAAAAGAATGTATATACTCATTTCAAACAGCAGGGGGCGCTGTTTACATCTGACTTCTTTGTTGGTCATCATCACGTCAGACATTGAGGTAGCAGGTAAAGATTTTACAGCTGAGGATGAAGTCACTGCATTAAACACAGACATGACTCTGTAGTGGAAGTCACTGCATTAAACACAGACATGACTCTGTAGTGGAAGTCACTGCATTAAAAACAGACATGACTCTGTAGTGGAAGTCACTGCATTATAAACAAACATGACTCTGTAGTGGAAGTCACTGCATTAAACACAGACATGACTCTGTAGTGGAAGTCACTGCATTAAGCACAGACATGACTCTGTAGTGGAAGTCACTGCATTAAGCACAGACATGACTCTGTAGTGGAAGTCACTGCATTAAACACAGACAGGACTCTGTAGTGGAAGTCACTGCATTAAACACAGACATGACTGTAGTGGAAGTCACTGCATTAAACACAGACAGGACTCTGTAGTGGAAGTCACTGCATTAAAAACAGACATGACTCTGTAGTTGAAGTCACTGCATTAAAAACAGACATGACTCTGTAGTTGAAGTCACTGCATTAAAACATGACTCTGTAGTTGAAGTCACTGCATTAAAACATGACTCTGTAGTGGAAGTCACTGCATTATAAACAAACATGACTCTGTAGTGGAAGTCACTGCATTAAACACAGACATGACTCTGTAGTGGAAGTCACTGCATTAAACACAGACATGACTGTAGTGGAAGTCACTGCATTAAGCACAGACATGACTCTGTAGTGGAAGTCACTGCATTAAGCACAGACATGACTCTGTAGTGGAAGTCACTGCATTAAACACAGACATGACTGTAGTGGAAGTCACTGCATTAAACACAGACATGACTCTGTAGTGGAAGTCACTGCATTAAAAACAGACATGACTCTGTAGTGGAAGTCACTGCATTAAACACAGACATGACTCTGTAGTGGAAGTCACTGCATTAAAACATGACTCTGTAGTGGAAGTCACCGCATTAAAAACAGACATGACTCTGTAGTGGAAGTCACTGCATTAAAAACAGACATGACTCTGTAGTGGAAGTCACTGCATTATAAACAAACATGACTCTGTAGTGGAAGTCACTGCATTAAACACAGACATGACTCTGTAGTGGAAGTCACTGCATTAAGCACAGACATGACTCTGTAGTGGAAGTCACTGCATTAAACACAGACAGGACTCTGTAGTGGAAGTCACTGCATTAAACACAGACATGACTGTAGTGGAAGTCACTGCATTAAACACAGACAGGACTCTGTAGTGGAAGTCACTGCATTAAAAACAGACATGACTCTGTAGTTGAAGTCACTGCATTAAAAACAGACATGACTCTGTAGTGGAAGTCACTGCATTAAACACAGACATGACTCTGTAGTTGAAGTCACTGCATTAAAACATGACTCTGTAGTTGAAGTCACTGCATTAAAACATGACTCTGTAGTGGAAGTCACTGCATTATAAACAAACATGACTCTGTAGTGGAAGTCACTGCATTAAACACAGACATGACTCTGTAGTGGAAGTCACTGCATTAAACACAGACATGACTGTAGTGGAAGTCACTGCATTAAGCACAGACATGACTCTGTAGTGGAAGTCACTGCATTAAGCACAGACATGACTCTGTAGTGGAAGTCACTGCATTAAACACAGACATGACTGTAGTGGAAGTCACTGCATTAAACACAGACATGACTCTGTAGTGGAAGTCACTGCATTAAACACAGACATGACTCTGTAGTGGAAGTCACTGCATTAAACACAGACATGACTCTGTAGTGGAAGTCACTGCATTAAACACAGACATGACTCTGTAGTGGAAGTCACTGCATTAAACACAGACACGACTCTGTAGTGGAAGTCACTGCATCCACAAATGCAGGTTCAAACTCTTCTCTGGACCTGAGTCCGTTTTAGATGGACTGAGGGGAAGTGGAAAACTGTCCTGTGGTCTGATGAAATCCTGGACTCTGTGTCCTCCGCTCTAAAGAGGAGAGGGACCACCCGGCTTGTTATCAGCTCACAGGTCAAAGCCAGCGTCCCTGATGGTATGGGGATCATGAGAGTCCATGGCATGGGTAGCTTCCACATCTGTGAAGGCTCCATTAATGCTGAACCATATCTACAGGTTTAGGAGCAACACATGCTGCCATCCAGACCATGAGGTCTTCAGGAAGACCTTACAGATTTCAGCAAAACCACATTCTGCACAGATTACAACAGCATGGCTCTGTAGTAGAAGAGTCCAGGTGCTGAACTGGTCTGCCTGCAGTCCTGACTCGTCCCCCATTGAAAACTAAAAACACGACGAAGGAGACCCTGTGGAGCAGCTGAAATCCTCTATCAGGCAAGACTGGGACAGCATGTAACTTTAAAGTCCAGAACCTGGTCTCCTGGGTTCACAGAGTGTTGTTGTGACATTCTCTTGAACTGAAAAATGATGTTTGCACCATTTTAAATTTCATACAGGGTTCCAATGATTTGCACACCATCATATTCAGTCTCATCCACCTCTCAGTCTTCCATTGTGAGTTAATGTGTCTCTGGTCCTGTTCCCTGTCACAGATTCTCCACAGTGAAATCTGTATTCATGCTTTGGCCTGAGATTCAGTGGCTCCCTCGTGCAGCTCTGACTGTCACACTGACTGAATGTGGAGACGCTGCCAGGCTCCATCACCGCCTCCAACAATCAGACAGTTTCGGGGGCGAATCCATCATCCTGTCTTCTTCACCCACTTCATCGATGGACGGATGTGACAAACATTTCCACCGAATTCTTATTCTGTGCGTTAACGCTACGACAGGAATAAATACATATAAAGAAGGATATCAGTTTAAACCTCCCTCCTGTGGGAGACTGGATCTTTAACGAGGTCCGTGGGTCAGGGCTTGGTCTGTTTGGAAACATGAGACTACACGAGTTAGACGTCGCCTCATTAGGAGGAAATACATGAGCTGTACAGACCATGAGTGTGTGTCGTACCATCCTGCAAACATGTTTATGTCTGCTGTGGTTCATCATGGATGTGTGTGAGCTCTTTGGACTTTTGGTGGCGGCCTCTAGTGGACATTTGGAGAACTGTAGTTTTGAACTTTGGCTTTGGTGTCAAGTTTTTGAACACCAGAGGTCACTGGCCTTTGATTTCATGTTCAAATAATAAGTGCATGTAGTTTTTGTTCATTTAAGTTGTGTGTTTGATTGTTTTTGACTTTTTTTGATATGAAATCTGAAGAGAGAGGGGAAATATGGGGAGCAGAGAGAGGGGGATGACGTGCAGAAGAACCAGCGGTCACTGCGATGAGGACTGTAGCATAATGAGGACTGTAGCATAATGAGGACTGTAGCATAGCGAATCTTGTAAAGGTTGAACATGAACATCTGGTTTTACTCCAGTTCAGTGGACTTCAGGTTTGTGACATACAGCAGGAGGACGTGATCTCCTGTGAGTCTAAAGCATCCAGGACCGCTCTGATTAAAGGCGGCGTCGTTAAATAATCCTGGATGATCGGGATGTGTACAGAGAGCGGACGTGTAATTAGAGGCGGCGCTGGCTGATATTCGGCGAGCGTGCTCACCTCTACAGAGATCATTAACGTCACCTGCACACTGCTGAACAGGTTTATTAATCATCACTTTAATGAGAGAGCTTAATGCTTTCTCTCGAGTCCTCGCTGACATTCAGCGAAGAGGAGCGGTGAGAGGGTCAGAGAGGAAGTGGTGGACTCTGACGGAGGTAATGAGAGGGCTTTTCAGAGGCACAGGTTCCATGAGAGGAGCTTCAGAGGATGATCGCAATCGCTGAAGCTGAAGACATGAGCTGGGTCATATTCTGACGCTCAGTTCTTTACATCTTGACAGTCCATGTCCTAAAAACTCAGAGCGTGATGTTTGAAAATATAGATTTGAATAAGGGAACATCCTGTGATCGTGACTCTGCAGTGGAAGTCACTGCATCCACAAATGCAGGTTCAAACTCTTCTCTGGACCTGAGCCAGTTTTAGATGGACTGAGGGGAAGTGGAAAACTGTCCTGTGGTCTGATGAAATCCTGGACTCTGTGTCCTCCGCTCTAAAGAGGAGAGGGACCACCCGGCTTGTTATCAGCTCACAGGTCAAAGCCAGCGTCCCTGATGGTATGGGGATCATCAGAGTCCATGGCATGGGTAGCTTCCACATCTGTGAAGGCTCCATTAATGCTGAACCATATCTACAGGTTTAGGAGCAACACATGCTGCCATCCAGACCATGAGGTCTTCAGGAAGACCTTACGGATTTCAGCAAAACCACATTCTGCACAGATTACAACAGCATGGCTTTGTAGTAGAAGAGTCCAGGTGCTGAACCGATCTGCCTGCAGTCCTGACTCATCCCCCATTGAAAACTAAAAACACGCCCCTCTCTCTTCGTGACTCTCGGTCGTCCTGTGGGGATTCAGATTAAGTGAGTTCTTGTTGGGCGACACAAATTCACGAGGCGCTGAACTCGCTTCTTTCATTTATTCCTGAAAGTTGAAAAATCTGAACTCCAGCGAGTCGTTCGTGCCTCGATGGCCACTCAGCGTGCAGATCGTTTGAGTTTAAAGGTGACATATTCTGCTCTTCTTCATCAACATATCTTGGTCTAAGAGGTCCCCAAAACATGTCTTTAAAGTTTATTCCTCATAAAAACACTTTGAAATCAGATTCTGGTCTGCCTGTAAACCCCTCTTTTTCAGCCCTGCTCAGAACAGGCTGTTTTCTGTGTCTGTGCCTTTAAATGAGAATGAGCTCTCTGACCACGCCCCTCAGGAAGTGGGCGTGGCCTCGGCCGTCCAGCACGTTGATCTAATGTTTACATGTTGGCTGAATATACACGGCTGCTCACAGACCCGCGTTACTTCAACCCTCTGAATCTGATCCAGAATCTGATCCTGACGGAGAGGCGCCTGCAGCAGGACCTTTCTGAACCATTGGTCACAGATTTAGTGTTTCTTGTTGTTTTATTTGTCAGCATGTCGACGTGTGTCTTGGTACACAGCTACCAACATGTAGCTATGTGGCTATGCTAACTAGCGCTAGCACTTTTCCATGAAAACTAAAAATCATCCACTAGATCTTCAAATCTGCAGACGTGGGGAGTCAAAGCGACCTTTGTGTTTATTAAGACAGCCTACAACTAGCATGCCTCCCTCCTAAGCTCCTTGTTAGCACACATGTGTGCAGGGAATGAAAAACGGAGGAGGGGTTGAGTTGTATTTTATACAGTCTATGGGCTGAACAAGCTCCGAGCTCTGACTTCCTGTTACAGACCGGATGGCGTTGTGACGTATGAAAAACACTGAAAACTGAAACGGCTGGTTTCAGCACACATTTACAGAAAGGTGGAGAAATCAGAACAGGGGCAGAATGGAGTCTTTGACTTTTCAGGGGGTTTGTAGACAGGGACACAGATTTCAGGGAGAGAACCATTAGAAAGAACATTCTGCAGGATATGTCACCTTTAAGATTTGATGTGTTGTATGGACCGGTGGAGGTTCCTTCATCTGGAATATCTGGGACACATTAGCCCCGTTTCCACCAAGCGGTTCAGTTCGGTTCGTCTCGGTACGGCACGCATTTTGTGGTGTTTCCATTGACTAAAGATCCCTCCCTCTGACAGGAGACACTGTAAAGAGATCATCAGTGATGTTCACCCGTCAGAGGTCAGGGTGTCACGCCTGATCGTGAGTGTTCCATTCAGATTATCTGAAAACATCAGCGCGTATCAGATCCTCTCTGAAACACTCACACTCATCTGGACGTGTCAGAATCTGCAGATCCGTCCACAGGAGACGGAGCGGAGGGTGAAAGATTGGAAGTGGAGGACAGGAACGACAGGAGCTGGACACAAAAACAAACCGCTCCGTGTGTGAGAGAGAGAGAGAGAGAGAGAGAGAGAGAGAGAGAGAGAGAGAGAGAGAGAGAGAGAGAGAGAGAGAAAGAGAGAGAGAGAGAGAGTGAAAGAAAGAGAGAGAGAGAGAGAGAGAGAGAGAGAGAGAGAGAGAGAGAGAAAGAAAGAGAGAGAGAGAGAGAGAGAGAGAGAGAGAGTGAAAGAAAGAGAGAGAGAGAGAGAGAGAGAGAGAGAGAGAGAGAGAGAGAGAGAAAGAAAGAGAGAGAGAAAGAAAGAGAGAGAGAGAGAGAGAGAGAGAGAGAGAGAGAGAGAGAGAGGAACTAGAAGCGTGAGTCATTTGCCTGCTGGGCTTCACCCAGCGAAGATGAGGAGTGTGTCAGTTCAAAACGAAAACATTTCAACATTTCTCATCCCGGGTATTCAGCGCCGCTCGGGCCAAACATTTTAAACTGTCCCCTGCTTTCATTTCACGCTGTGACAAATCACAACAATTCCTCCTCCCGTCTCTAAAAGCTTATTAAAATCACCCCCATGTTCAAACTGAGAGCAGTTTGTTTTGTTTCTCTGCCTTTTTTCCCTCTTTCTCTTTATTTTGGAGGAGAGCTGGGAGAGCTTTCTGAAAACCAATGAATATTTAACCTCTTTTATTTGGATCGCTCCCGTATGGATCTGTTGAGGGGAGTTATTTTCATGACTGACTGACTGAGTGTTATCTTTGAGAGGTAAGCCGTGATTTCACACAGTCTGATCTGTCCTGAGCCGCCTCTCTAAAGGGCGACCGCTTCAAGAATTAAAGTTTAATAAAGTTTATTATAAAAAGATTCAGGGTGCACACACTCTGTGATTCTGCCCGAGCATGTTCCACCTCAAACGTCTGGTTTGTTTGACTCGTGTGAGCGACTTTGTTTCCATATTTAGCGAGTTTTCAAGCCTCTCCAGCGACTGTTTTTCATCAACTAGCAACAAAAGTAGAGACTTCTCTGGTGTTATTGGAGACTCTGATGTGAAAGCAAGTATCCTTCTTTCATTAGACTTTCACCAGATCTGCTGTGGTCCAGCTCCCTGCTCTCTCTTCTGTCAACATCCAGGACCTCCGGACAGCTGGAGTCATGTGACCGAGGTTTCCCCTTCTGTAATCCCTGAATCAAGGATCCTCCTCCTCCTCTCCTCATCCATGTTGTCTTTCTGGTCCTCTGAAAACCTCTGACCTGTTGACTCCAGGCCTGGCTCCGCTCATCATGACTTTGGTTTGTTGTTGTAGTTAAGTGAAATACGATCTGGTGATAACACAGAGTCTTTTATTCTGAAAATTAACCGGATGTTTTCATTTGGTTTTGGTGAAACCTGACTTCCTGTCCCGCTCCATCTGCTCTGTTGAGATTGATGCGTCGTGCTCCGGCATCCGGCAACAAATAGAAGTCTTGTGGATCTGATCCGGAGGACTCAGACCTGCCGGATCAGAGACGCAGCCGGAACGCAACGGAGCGGATCCAGTGGAAGTTAACACATTGACTAGAATAGAAACCTATCAGATCTGGAGCTGTGAGCAAGACCAAAGACCTTTTTTGAGTCCGGCTGTAAACATGTTTATTTCAGCCTTTTTGAATGGGTGTGTATGTGGCTGCCAGGCTTCTGGAGCCAGCCTCTAGTGGACACTGGAGGAACTGCAGTTTTTAACACTTCTGCGTCAGCTTCATTTCTCAAGACTGGAGGTTTCTGCTTGGAATCTGAGCTGTAGAACCCTTCAAAAACATCCTTCAATCTGCTTGATTCTTATTGTTTTGGAGGACTCCGACCTGCCGGATCAGATATGCAGCCGGAACGCAACGGAGTGGATCCAGTGGAAGTTAACACATTGACTAGAATAGAAACCTATCAGATCAGGAGACGATCTGGTGGAATTTGGCCGTTACTCTTCTTGACAAGCAGCAGGTGCTGCCCTCCCAAAGCACTCACAGGCAGCCCAGTCCTTGTCGTGCAGCGGTCCCTTCTAGCTTCAGTCAGAGCAGGAGATGTTCACCCCTGCGTGTGCAGACTGCAGGTGAATCAGGCGTGCATGTAGCCTCCGCTGGCTGATCTCACTCTGACTGGATGTAAATATAAAAAGTTCATTTCTTTGGACCAAATCCAAACAGCATGAACTGAGCAGTGTAGGTTTAGTTTCAGACGTCAGAGGAGTGTCATCTGATGAAACTGTCCATCATGCTTTTAGACAGTTTCCAGTTGAATCATACATTTTTGACTTTACTGGAATCAGAGCGTGAACAAATCCGTCTCCACTTTTATTTACAAGACATCAGCGACCTGTCTGCAGCGGCTTCTGTGGAGACGACATCAGCAGCTTTGTACTCTGGTGATGATGCAACCTCCCGACACTGAAGCATGAGAAACACAAATCCATCAAGTTGCCCTCAGAACATTTGGAGGCTGTCAAACGAGAGTGCAGAACTCCTCCGCTGCACTTTTGCACCCGGACAAACTCGGGGGAGTTGAGTGACACCTTAAAAACATCTCTAAAGGACGGGGTCTGGTTAAGTCTGATTAGAGACGCGATGCAGATGAACTCAAACTTTGGCTTGGATCTTTGCTGTTCTCTTTGTTGCCTGAAGCGGCTCCAGAGCTGTGAGGTGTGGATGTTTTATTCCTCTGACATCTGTTCGAGCGCTGAGACGAGTAAACACAGCCACAATTAGCTTTCCTCAGAAAGCAGTGTACTCAGTGTAACATCAACTCTAACACGTGCACACTGAGCATCAACAGCCTTTGTAAACATGTTTATTCCTGCTGTACTCCATGAGGACTGACTCACTGCAGGAAACAGCCTCAAGTGGACACTCAAGGAACTGCAGTTTCTGATACTTCCACTTTGACACTGTGGGTTTCTGCTTGATATGAAAGCCGGGTCATGTGTTGATAATGAAATTAGCATGACAGATAATTCATCTTGGGAACACACTGTAATAATCCACCTGATGATGCCTGCTTGGTGAAACCAGGGCGCTGTTTTTCATACATGTTCCGGGGCACACAGCATCCAACTTGGTAACATGAATACTAAATGAATGAACTCCTGCAGGATGAATAAACACAATCACAATCATTATAATGTTTTTTTTTCACAGGATAAACAGACAGAGAAGGGGATTACTTCTGACAGCAGAGGTAACCTGCCAACAACCTTCAGAAGTGAGGTTTGGAAACACATCAGCGCTGCTCGCTGAGCTCTGAGCACCAGCATAATTGAAGGTGACTCAGATGAGCCTTTTATCATTTTTAAAAACTCTCCTCTTTGCTCACCAGGCGTCTGAACAGTTACAGAACGATTTCAGAGGATTATTGATGTGAGAAAAGAATTACCTTTAACTGCTTTCCCTTAGGAATTCATGCCCTCGAATGAACCAAAATAAAGACACTCAAATACAGTTTCTGTATCTGCTCACAGATCACTAAAAATAGAACTCTAAAAAGTTCCCACTTGGCAGCCGACAGTTAGGACCTCAGGTTCTTGGAGCTGCTTTTGCATAACTGACCATCCTCCAGTGATGGTCAGCAGGATAAATAACATCACATTAGGCTGAAGTATTGTGATGCAGAGTGACAAGTGTGAGGTTATGTGTTTAATTGAGCCTAAAGGGAAGGACACAACTCAGAGCTCATGAGTCCAAACTCAACGCGTCACATAAACTCAACAAACTGAAGAAATGAAAGAGATGTTTCAAACAACAACAGTTCCTCAACAGCTGCTGCAGAGACCGGTTCCCTGTTCATCTTCTTTAACAACACTGTGTTTTTAATGCAGTGACTTCCACTACAGAGACACATCTGTTTTTAATGCAGTGACTTCCACTACAGAGACACATCTGTTTTTAATGCAGTGACTTCCACTACAGAGACATGTCTGTTTTTAATGCAGTGACTTCCATTACAGAGACATGTCTGTTTCTAATGTAGTGACTTCCACTACAGAGTCACATCTGTGTTTAATGCAGTGACTTCCACTACGGAGTCATGTCTGTTTCTAATGCAGTGACTTCCACTACAGAGACATTTCTGTGTTTAATGCAGTGACTTCCACTACAGAGTCATGTCTGTTTTTAATGCAGTGACTTCAACTACAGAGTCATGTCTGTGTTTAATGCAGTGACTTCCACTACAGAGTCATGTCTGTGTTTAATGCAGTGACTTCCACTACAGAGTCATGTCTGTTTATAATGCAGTGACTTCCACTACAGAGTCATGTCTGTTTATAATGCAGTGACTTCAACTACAGAGTCATGTCTGTGTTTAATGCAGTGACTTCCACTACAGAGTCATGTCTGTTTTTAATGCAGTGACTTCAACTACAGAGTCATGTCTGTGTTTAATGCAGTGACTTCCACTACAGAGTCATGTCTGTGTTTAATGCAGTGACTTCCACTACAGAGTCATGTCTGTGTTTAATGCAGTGACTTCCACTACAGAGACATGTCTGTGTTTAATGCAGTGACTTCCACTACAGAGTCATGTCTGTTTTTAATGCAGTGACTTCCACTACAGAGTCATGTCTGTGTTTAATGCAGTGACTTCCACTACAGAGTCATGTCTGTGTTTAATGCAGTGACTTCCACTACAGAGTCATGTCTGTGTTTAATGCAGTGACTTCCACTACAGAGTCATGTCTGTGTTTAATGCAGTGACTTCCACTACAGAGACATGTCTGTTTATAATGCAGTGACTTCCACTACAGAGTCATGTCTGTTTTTAATGCAGTGACTTCCACTACAGAGTCATGTCTGTTTTTAATGCAGTGACTTCCACTACAGAGTCATGTCTGTTTCTAATGCAGTGACTTCCACTACAGAGTCACGTCTGTGTTTAATGCAGTGACTTCCACTACAGAGTCATGTCTGTGTTTAATGCAGCGACTTCCACTACAGAGTCATGTCTGTGTTTAATGCAGTGACCTCCACTACAGAGTCATGTCTGTGTTTAATGCAGTGACTTCCACTACAGAGTCATGTCTGTGTTTAATGCAGTGACTTCCACTACAGAGTCATGTCTGTGTTTAATGCAGTGACTTCCACTACAGAGTCATGTCTGTGTTTAATGCAGTGACTTCCACTACAGAGTGGAAAGCTTGGGTCTGGATCTACGTGATCTGAACCTTGATAGTTTCAGTGGAAGCTCTTGAATATTTCTGTCTTTAGATTTTGCAGAGAGGATCTTGAAGTGATGAGATTGAATTTCTCCTGTCAGAGCATCGGATCTGAAAAGAACAACACGTCCCGCTTTAACACTGATTGCTGTCATTATACACACAGTACTCTCTGAAGTGCACAGCTCCTGAATTGCGGAGGTAAATCTTGGTGATATCGATCAGAGGGAGCGGGTCTGCAGAGCCTCTCTAAAATTACAACCTGTTCCTTGAAGCGTATCTCCATTCTGCAGATTGATCACTGACAGAGAGATACAGTCGCTGTCATATCTGAAGGCTCGTCACGCTCCTGTGTAATCACCAGCAGAGTGTGGGAGGACTGCTCGACTTCTTCATCTACTCATTTCACTCTATTTATACGAGCGGAGAGGGAACAGCTCATGCACAAGTACCAAGGCTGAATCTTCACACTCCATCTCTCCGTCCTCCCTCCCTCTCTCTCTCTCTCTCTCTCTGTCTCAGCTCGTCAGTAAATGTTTGTGCTATGAATATAGAAGTTTCATTCATATCAGATCTGTGTGCATGTGTTTGGTTTTACCTGAAGATAAGAGAAGCAGGATTCATTTTCACTCTTTGCTTTATCTCTCTGTGACCCCGATAAGGAGCAGAGGACACGTAATAGGCTGATATGCTCGAATGAGGAACCAAAGTTCAAAAATAATTTAGAGTTCAGTCCGTCCAGAGAGAGTTTCTGCACAGGATTCAATTTAGGACATTACAAAAGGCTTCTTTCAACTGGAGGGACTTTACCCTGGAACTACGTGCGTTTGGACCGGTGGACCCAGGGTCTACATTTAGTTCAGGGGTAGATAATCTCCCCCCTAAAAAGCCCCTGCTAGGGGGGTAGTACTTTTCAAATGTCCCAGGACTTTCAGGGGGCGGGGCCTGCAATGCTGAACGTGTCTGATTGGTAGATTAACCTCAGTGTTTTTATTCCTCCCTCCGTCCACAATAACATCACACACATCTGTGATTCTCTTGATTTCTCTTTCTTTCATTAGTTTTTATTTGTTCTATCTTTTTTGTATGTGTGTGTACTTTTCAAAAGAAGAAGCTGTGATTCTCTTGATTTAGCAGCTTGTAACAGTAGTCTTCTCTCAGCCCACCGTGAATGCGTCTCTCCTCCCGGTGTTCCGGTTTTAAAAGTGACCCTGTAAACTGGAGCCCTTCAGCTGAACGTGTCAGTGTTTGTGGAGTTTACACAGCTGTTGAAACACAGAGGGAGTTCCTGGGAATGCAAACTAGTTTAGATTTTATTAACATTTCAAAATATCCTCATCAGATATTTAATGATGGTCTAAAGACGTTTATGAGGGATGCATCCGGCTGAGAGTCTCCAGTTAACAGGGTCGCCGTTTAAACCAAAACACCGGCCGATCTCTGCGATCACGGCTTTTTGAGTTCAAAAGGATTTTAAAGCCGTGTTGAAACGTCTTTGCTACTCGCGCTTATCTCCTCTCACGTGTTGATTCAGTGAATCCATCTGTGATGAAATATAGCACCATCTAAAACAGACCAGCTGAGTCTCTTCATGCTAACAGGCTAACTGTTGTGTTGATACATTCGTTGCTTTTTCCGCAGGCGCAAAATATTCACTTTTTTCATGTTTTTCTGCTTTTGGAGCACAATTTCAAATTTGAGGAACATTTTTTTTTGACAGGCTCCGGGTAAACTTTTTTGTCAAATTTTTTTTTTTTCAAATTTTTTTTTTCAAATTTTTTTTCAAATTAGTTTTTGTCAAAAAAAAAAATTCAACCTTTTTGGAATTTTTTTTTTTTGTCAAAATTTTTTGTCAAAAAAAAAAAATTCAAATTTGTTTTTGTCAAATTTGTTTTTGTCAAATTTTTTTCTTGTCAAATTTGTTTTTGTCAAATTTTTTTTGTCAAATTTGTTTTTGTCAAAATTTTTTTGTCAAATTTTTTTTTGTCAAAATTTTCCAAAAACCATTCACAGTCATTGTTTTTTCTCCTTTTGTAATGAAAGTCATTCCTCTTTGTTTTTCCTCTTTGATTCAGTGAATCCATCTGTGATGAAATATAGCACCATCTAAAACAGACCAGCTGAGTCTCTTCATGCTAACAGGCTAACTGTTGTGTTGCTCATAATGATACCTGCCTGTCCGTCTGCTTCTATGGTGTCATCTGTGATGAATGGCATTCCTCTTTGTGTTACTGCCCTCTACTGGTCTGGTAGAGACCAGTAGAGGTCTCCATACGTCACCACATACATGATGCAGATTAGTCCAAAGTCCAAAGTCAAGCTTTGTCAGGTCTGTCCTCAAGAGGAGAAGAAAACTACGTCTACAATGTTTGTTTGTTGAATGGAGGTGGGATCCATCATTTCTGATGCTACATTCAGGGAAGTCAGGAAATCTAAACGTTGATTGTCTTTAGTGACACAGCATCAAGCAGATTAGTGTCTCAGTGTAAATGTTTGATCTAGAACAGATTGTTAGCTGCTCTTCATGCAGAGATCTGGACTGTGTTCCTCCTGTTTTTGCTCTCCATACAGACTGTTAAAATACTTGTCTAGTTCGGCTCTGCACAATCTGTCAAAGATGTCCAAAGCTAATATGGAACAAAGGTCAAAGTCATTATCTAGCCTTATTACTTTGCTGAGAGAGAGAGAGAGAGAGAGAGAGAGAGAGAGAGAGAGAGAGAGAGAGAGAGAGAGAGAGAGAGAGAGAGAGAGAGCTAATAAGACGTTACAACTTGTTGAAACCTCATTAATCATCCTGCCTCCTCGCCGTGAAGCGATGCGGACCTCGGCGCTCGCTCATCTTAAGTAAATCTGCGTGATCTGATTGATGAGAGTTTGCAGAGAGGAACACGGGCTCCAATATGAAAGGTGTCGAGATTCCTCATGTTCCCTCTCAGATCCATTTGCATGCTAATTATGTTTATCTCTCAGCTGCCGCTAGAACTGAGCGCAGATTATCACCTAGCAGCTGCCTTCAGCAATCCACCGAGCGGCCTTACAATCCTCCTTCATCCCAAACACAACAACACGCACACAAAGGACCATTAAAGCGGCGTTATTGTTTGTGACATGTCAGACTGAACGGCTTCAAATCGAAGGTGTCAGAGCGATTGGATGGAGCGGCGTTAGTGTTTGTAATGATGGTGTGGAACAGCTCTTCAGGCCGGATGAGAGAGAGAGATGAGCTCGATAAAATACCACTTCTCCTCCTCCTTTATTTCTTCTCTTTTTTTTTGAGGGATTAACATCAGAGAGTGATTTTAAAGCAGATCAGGCTGCCAGCAGACCTGATTCAGATAAAACTGTGACACTTTAAAGCAGCACCGGAGGAGGTGGGCCCGCTGGAACCGGAGAGGATGAGGCTGTTGACGGGGATCGTGTTTGATCTCCTGCAGCCCGAGATCTGCTGTGTGGGATTGCATAAGACGGAGAGAAAAGGAGAGAGACATAATGTGTGTGTGTGTGTGTGTGTGTGTGTGTGTTTGTTAGAGCTCTTTTATACTCCCACGGTTATGGCATGGTGTCCTGATTTCTGTCACTAAAGATGGAGGAGAATGTGAGAGTATTACATAATAAATGTCTCTAACTTATGTAAATGGATTTCATTAAAAAGACTAAATGTTGCTTTTCTTTATCGTGTTTTTTGAGGTCTGAATGACTTTATGTGCAAACTTTGGAGTCGCTGCAGCAGATTGCTTCAACCTGCAGCCATAGAAAAGGCTGTAATGACTTCAATGGAGGTGGATGTGGACAGCTGGAGTCATGTGACCGAGGTTTCCCCTTCTGTAATCCCTGAATCAAGGATTCTCCTCCTCCTCCTCTCCTCATCCATGTTGTCTTTCTGGTCCTCTGAAAACCTCTGACCTGTTGACTCCAGGCCTGGCTCCGCTCATCATGACTTTGGTTTGTTGTTGTAGTTAAGTGAAATACGATCTGGTGATAACACAGAGTCTTTTATTCTGAAAATTAACCGGATGTTTTCATTTTGTTTTGGTGAAACCTGACTTCCTGTCCCGCTCCATCTGCTCTGTTGAGATTGATGCGTCGTGCTCCGGCATCCAGGAACAATAGAAGTCTTGTGGATCTGATCCGGAGGACTCAGACCTGCCGGATCAGAGACACAGCCGGAACGCAACGGAGTGGATCCAGTGGAAGTTAACACATTGACTAGAATAGAAACCGATCAGATCTGATGGAATTTGGCCGTAAGGGAAGGAAAGATGAGCCAAGGAAAGGAGAGGAAAAAGAAGCTGAGGAATGGAAAGCTGAGGAAAGGAAATGATCGCCAAGGGAAGGAAAGGAGAGGAAATGAGCGCTAAGGAAAGGAAAGATGAGCCAAGGAAAGGAGAGGAAAAAGAAGCTAAGGAATGGAAAGCTGAGGAAAGGAAATGATCGCCAAGGGAAGGAAAGGAGAGGAAATGAGTGCTAAGGAAAGGAAAGATGAGCCAAGGAAAGGAGAGGAAAAAGAAGCTAAGGAATGGAAAGCTGAGGAAAGGAAATGATCACCAAGGGAAGGAAAGGAGAGGAAATGAGCGCTAAGGGAAGGAAAGCCAAGGAAAAGAAAGCTGAGGAAAGGAAATGATCGCTAAGGGAAGTAAAGGAAAGGAAATGATCGCTAAGGGAAGGAAAGGAAATGATCACAAAGGGAAGGAAAGGAAAGGAAATGATTGTTAAGGGAAGGAAAGGAGAAGAAACGAGCGCTAAGAAAGGAAAGCCGAGGAAAAGAAAGCTGAGGAAAGGAGAGGAAATGAGCACCGGAACCCAACAGAGTGGATCCAGTTGAAGTTAACACATTGACTAGAATAGAAACCGATCAGATCTGGTGGAATTTGGCCGTAAGGGAAGGAAAGATGAGCCATTGAAAGGAGAGGAAAAAGAAGCAAAGGAATGGAAAGCTGAGGAAAGGAAATGATCGCCAAGGGAAGGAAAGGAGAGGAAATGAGCGCTAAGGAAAGGAAAGATGAGCCAAGGAAAGGAGAGGAAAAAGAAGCTAAGGAATGGAAAGCTGAGGAAAGGAAATGATCGCCAAGGGAAGGAAAGGAGAGGAAATGATCACTAAGGGAATGAAAGGAGAGGAAATGAGCACCGGAACCCAATGGAGCGGATCCAGTGGAAGATAACACAGACTAGAATAGAAACCAGGATCAGATCCGGAGCTGTGACAGAGCAGACACAGCTCTTGTTGAATTTGGCCGTTTGAGAAACAATCTGAGGAAACAAACTTTAAGAGGAAGCACTTTGATCCATGGAGGATTATGTTGCAGACGTTACAGCCTGTGTCACTGCTGCAGGATGAACTGAAGATGTTTAGTTCTCTTCAATCTCTGCAGGGATCCTTATCATAACAGTCTGAGCCTGTCAGCGATGCATTTTGCAGCCATTGCAGCCAGTTTGTGACTACAGGTTGGACTAATCTCCAAAACATGGAACAAACAAAGCCCAAATTGAAAAACACCAGATTTGCCCTTTTAGTAAATTTCCATATCTCCTTCAATAATTCATGAAAAGCTGCAGCTCTGTGCTGGATCCTCGTTTCAGGGACACAAACAGTCTGACAGAAAGTGACTGTCAGATGCAATCAGGGGGAGAAGTGTGAAAGAGCCATCTGCATCACCGTGACAAGCACAATGACAGAGATTTCCCTGTTCTTCGGGCCGTTTCGTCCTTGTGTTCGTCCTCTCTGTCTGGTTTATTACAGAAGCCCCCTCCCTCCCTCTCTGTCTCTTGTGGCCTCCCGGCTCTGCGTTCACAGAGTGAAGTTTTCCCCCTTCAGCTGAGGAGACACTTGAAACCCTAAGAGACATCAAACCTGAAGGATTGTTTCTCCCACAGCGTACGAGTTGAAGTGGCAAAGACAGTCGACGTTACACACGACTTCCAACCCTGAGCAGCTCAAAGTCAAAGTCACAAAGTGTGGAGCTTCGTTTGCTGGTGATTCATATCAAAGGAACCTCTCCGCCCCCGCTCCTTCTCTGCAGGAACCCTCATGTACTTTAATCCCAACCGGATTACATGGCCCTACTATCTGCCTGTTCCAGCTCCACACTCACTAAACACTGGGTTTATTTATACCTCTGCAAACAGAGAAACATCATTACAACATGTGAAGCATTAAACGCTCTCCGTGGACTCAAAGCCAGAGAAGAAAACCCTGGAATGCAGATTTAGAACAAATGAAGGTGTCTTTAGAAAAGCAGCTCTGAGTCAGGTCCATGTCAAACACTGTCATGCATCCAAACTTAATCTGAGGACGACGTCTGAACCCGTCTGCAGAGGATGATAGTCTCGCTTCTAACACTTCTTACCGGAGCTGGAGTGTATATTACACCGCTTCATGAGGTTGTATTTTAAAACCAGGAAGTGATTCAGGAGGTTTTCTAAAACCAGGAGCAGGACATGTCGGTCAGCAAGCTCGAGCAATGAGATCTAAAGGCGGGTTCACACTCCAGGATAATCAGGCTGATTGTTGTCCCGGTCTCCTTCTTACGATCAAAGCCAGCAAAGACCTGATTGTCTGATGTTTGCAAACGACATGGTGTGTGATGTTTGTGGTGTGGGGGGTGTTCAGAGTGATTCTGTCCGGTCAGAGCCGCTCTGAAGGCCTCAGAAGGAGAGATCGTACATACTGAACATGCTTAATATTTGAGACTAGAGACCCTGTAGTGTGGGACGCTCTGAGAGGAGCCGAGCACGCTCAGTGTGTACCGGAGCAACAGCCAATCAAGAAGCAAGCTGACTCAGCTGACTGACGGAAGAGGAAGTAAAATGTTACCATGTCATTTAGCAAACCCTTTTATCCAAAGCGACGTACATACGAGAACAAGAACAACACAAGCAAAGATCTAGACAAGAGGAAACAAGATCAGTAAGAGGAACAAAGTGCTTCAAGTCCATTTGGGTGCAGGTACTGCCAAGCAGTGTAAAGGCAATGCACAAAGTAAATAAGGAACATCTACAATGAAGCAACCAAACCATTTAAGACCTTCCATTATCATCATCAACAATTAACATCACCACAATAATGACCAAAGTACCAAGTGCTGGGTCACTCCAGACCTGAACACAGAGTCCCAGAGTAGAGCAGGACAGTGTGAGTCAACTGTAGCTGGAAGACATGATCTGCCCCTGGGGACAACAGTGGAGAACAGTCTAGCTAAGTGCATAGTGCTTCCTAAAGAGCTGGGTCTTTAGCTGTCTTTGGAAAGTAGAGAGGGACTCTGCAGATCGAATGGAGTTGGACAATTCATTCCACCATTTAGGGACAACAGAAGAGAAGAGTCCAGCTAGTGATTTTGAGGCCTTGTGTGCTGGAAGCACTAGGAGCTTTTCAGAGGCGGCGAGAAGGGCAGTAGACCTGGATGAGGGGTTCCAGGTAAACTGGAGCGGTTTTGGTTCCTGCTTTGTAAGTCATGATTAGAGTTTTGTATCTGATGCGAGCTGCAACTGGGAGCCAGTGTAGCTGCATGAGCAGGGGAGTGACATGAGCTGTCTTAGGCTGGTTGAAGACCAGACGTGCTGCTGGGTTCTGGATCATCTGCAGAGGTTTAACTGTGCATGCAGGGAGGCCTGCCAGTAGAGAGCTGCAGTAGTCAATGCGTGACATTACAAGAGCCTGAACCAGGAGCTGTGTTGCGTGTTCTGTCAGGTAGGGTCTGATCCTCTTGATGTTATAGAGGGAAAAACGGCAGGACCGAGCAATCGAGGCAACATGAACCCTGAAGGTTAGCTGGTCATCGATCATGACACCCAGATTCGGGGCAGACTTAGTGGGCATGAGGTTTTGTGATCCAAAAACATGGCGCTGGTGAAAACTCCCCGCTGTAATGAATACAGACCACATTCCCACCGTCTCCATGACGTTTTCCATCATCCTTTTTCTTCTTTGTGTGTTTTCAGAAAGTAAGAGGCCGACAACAATCATCATTGCTTCTTCCTGTTCGTCCGCCATGTTCGTTTACACCGAAGTCACGTTTTATTACGCAAGATTTGGAATATTGAGCGTGAAGAACCTGATACTCTGCTGAAGAATGGGTTCGTGTGTGGTGAGAGAGATCTTGTGTGTGTTCTCTAAATGTGTGAAGGTCTGAAGAATCCTGTGATGTGTGCCCGCCTTAAGACTCTTCCTGTCCCCTGTGAGGACAGAGAGCTTCCACAGTTTCCGTTCTTGAGGCTGAGAGTTGTAAAACAAACCCCTCTTCAGGACTAAACCAACACATTATGGAGCGTGACTCTGATTCTCCCTCCTCTGTCTGTGAACCTGATAACTCAGAGAAACTGGGTCACATCTCCTCGCAGAGAAAAATACATTAAAAGAAGCTGGAACTTAAAATACAGGCGAGCCAGGACGACCGCGAGTGATGCATGTTGGGCGATATGGAGGCGATGCTGTTGTGTCTTTCTGTCTCTGTGGTGGGGGTCGTAATGATCCCCTCCGTTAGCCTGGAGTGGAGCTTAATGAAAGCATATAATTAAAGTATTAACGCAGAATAAACTATGAATTTAAAACGCCTCAGAGGTAATGAACTTCTGAACATTTGGTGCATCATGTTTATAATTTGAAGGACGGGATGTTTGGGAAATGTGATTAAATATTTAGAAATGAATTGAAGAATGGAGCGGAGCGTGAAGTGAAGAGAACGCTGGGATGCTTTCTGATGACTGTTTGAAACTCAGGCAGGATGTTTGAGGAGGAAATCAGGTCAGCAAGGCTAACCGATCTGTGACGGGGTGAATGTGAACGTTCACTAACACAAACATGCAAAAGAGAGAGGCTGCAAACTGGGACCAGGCAAACAAAGGTGCTCCAGGCCTGTAGGGGGCGCTGAAGGGAACAAGTGTGAGCTCATTACTATAGAGAGAGAGAGAGAGAGACAGAGAGAGAGAGAGAGAGAGAGAGAGAGAGAGAGGGAGAGAGAGAGTTAGGCCCAGAGGTTAAAGTTCATGGACTGAGTTAGCCGCTGGGACATCTAGCATACAGCTAGCAGCTCCCACATGTCACTCAAAGAGGCCACGCCCCCAAAATCTACCTCCCTTTAACCCTTCACCTGCTGTAAACAGGTGAGCTGTTTATAAATTCAGCCGTACAGTCGTCATGACAACAGAAATGAGCTATAGAGACCCAAACTGTTTTTAACATGGGGCTCTATGGGTACTGACTCACTGCAGGAGACACACTCTAGTGGACTCTGGAGGAACTGCAGGAGACAAATGCTAGTGGACACTGGAGGAACTGCAGGAGACACACTCTAGTGGACTCTGGAGGAACTGCAGGAGACACACTCTAGTGGACACTGGAGGAACTGCAGGAGACACACTCTAGTGGACACATGAAGAACTGCAGGAGACACACTCTAGTGGACACTGGAGGAACTGCAGGAGACACACTCTAGTGGACACTGGAGGAGCTGCAGGAGAGTGTGATGATGTGTGTGTTAAAGCGACTATAGATATGTTGCCTGGCTTTCTTTCTTCATACAAATAGACGATGTGTGTGTGTGTGTGTGTGTGTGTGTGTGTGTGTGTGTGTGTGTGTGTGTGTGTGTGTGTGTGTGTGTGTGTGTGACACTTGAGAGGTTGTTGTTTTGAGTTCTATTACGTTGATTAGCAGATATTTGAATTCAGACTCTGAGTGTGTCTGCATGTTCGGGTAGGAGATGGAGAGCATTTTGATTGGCGTCATTATAAGCTGGTGGTTTGTGCCCGCCTGTGAGTCAGTGTGTGTGTGTGTGTGTGTGTGTGTGTGTGTGTGTGTGTGTGTGTGTGTGTGTGTGTGTGTGTGTGTGTGTGGTAGCACCTGTTAGTGTGTCAGCTCACTCCCTCAGGCCCCACGGAGGCTGTCAGGGGAGAGAATCTCAGAGCGGCAGAGACAGAGATCTCTCCAAGGAGGAGGGAGGGCTGTCAACTGATTATACCCGTGTGTGTGTATGTGTGTGTGTGTGTGTGTGTGTGTGTGTGTGTGTGTGTGTGTGTGTGTGTGTGTGTGTGTGTGTGTTCGCTGTATGCTGATGTGATGAATGCTGTAATCAGTGGCTGTGTATTGTGTGATCTCCTGAAGATGACTGTTAATAAGCTGCATCTTAAACTCTGCATGTTTTTATTAGCATGCATACATTTATTAATGTGCTCCTGAGAGGTGTGTGTGTGTGACCTCTCCTCTGATAACATGATTGTGTGTGTGTGTGTGTGTGTGTGTGTGTCTGTACGTGACTATGCGCACGATCAAGATCACGGGGAGATTTTTCAAACAGAATCTGTTCCATGAATGTTGTTTACAAAAGTCTGTTTATCTCATCCTCCCTGAAAATACACGTCTGAGAATCTGAAGATATTCTGTTTATATTTTAAGATCTGTTTTTTTTCAAGGATGATTTAAAGTCACCTGTTCAAATATTCTAACATGCAGATCTGCAGAAATATAAACAAGGTTTAAGAACAGGTCCTGCATCTGAAGCTGTTCTTCCTCCATCAGTCTGAAGGCGTGTCTGATTGGTAGATCCACAATAACATCACACACATCTGTGATTCTCTTGATTTCTCTTTCTTTCATTAGTTTTTATTTGTTCTATCTTTTTTGTATGTGTGTGTACTTTTCAAAAGAAGAAGCTGTGATTCTCTGGGGCAACTTTTTTGACAATTTTTTTTTTTCAAATCTTTTTTTTCAATTTTTATTTTCTTTTTCAAATTTTTGTCAAAATTTTTTGTCAAATTTTTTTTTTTGTCAAATTTTTTTTTGTCAAATTTTTTTGTCAAAATTTTTTTGTCAAATTTTTTTTTGTCAAATTTTTTTTTGTCAAACTTTTTTTGTCAAACTTTTTTTGTCAAAATTTTTTTTGTCAAAATTTTTTTTGTCAAAATTTTTTTTGTCAAAATTTTTTATGTCAAAATTTTTTATGTCAAAATTTTTTTTGGCAAAATTTTTTTTGGCAAAATTTTTTTTGGCAAAATTTTTTTTGGCAAATTTTTCCAAAAAGCATTCACAGTCATTGTTTCAGTGAATCCATGTGTGATGAAATATAGCACCATTTAAAACAGACCAGCTGAGTCTCTTCATGCTAACAGGCTAACTGTTGTGTTGATCATAATGATACCTGCCTGTCCGTCTGCTTCTATGGGGTCATCTGTGATGAATGGCATTCCTCTTTGTGTTACTGCCCTCTACTGGTCTGGTGGTGTAGTGCATTTACTTTTTTCCCTCCATACGTCACTGGCCTGATTTACACAATCTACCCGGGACTTCAACCCGCGGTTGAAACGCAGACAACAATGGGGGACCAGGAACCTTTTAGTTCAGGGGAAAGTAGTTCTGGGGGCTAAAAGACCCCGGGACTCTTGGTCCAAATGCACCTAGAAAGAAACATGGCTAACAACTGTATTTGTGACTTTCATTGGGGGCTGAGGGCAGACAATCTGCAACAACCTGAACGATCCTCATCAGGAGAAACAAGCTGCAAATACAGAAAGGATGACTCTTTAAAAACATTTTGCAGCACTTTCTTTCTTTTTCAGATGTTTTATGATTTCATGTTTTTAGTGTTGCATCATTTATATTTGGAGAGCAGTTGTTTTGGCCTCTCATTGCTCCTTCTCTCATGTGTTGCATTTGTTTTTGACTTTTGTTTTTAAAGATGCATCGTTTCTCCATTTGCAGATCATCTGTCCTTGCAGGCCACCGTACATTCTTTCATCTAATCCCTTCTTTCTGTTCTCTTCCAAAAAAAGGCGTCAACGCTCCCAAACGATGACTGATCATAGCTTTCTTGTTCGTGTTTCTGTCATCTTCACATGTCCCTCCGGTGAGAGTGGGCGTGATGTACCAGATTAAGATCCATGATGGTCTCTGTTGATCTGAAGCACATGATGAGACTCTGAAGCATTAATGGTTTATGTTAATGAGGACTGTGGGTGGCAGAGAGAGAAGAGAAGCTCTCATGTTTCCTTCCCTTTGTCGTGATCTTCCTTTAACTTGTTTTTCTTCCTCGTGTCTTCCTCTCCTCCTCTAACCGTCTGTGTTTTGTTTTCTTCTGTGTCCCTCGCAGGCGAACACGGATGCTGCTCTGATTCTTTGGGATGACTCCTGTGAAGGAATAAGAGGACGACGTCTGTATTTGAATCCCTCGGCGCTGTGCACCGAGCAGCAGCTGCACCTGCCCGCCTCGTCCTGTCACCTCCGCTCACATCTGGATCTCAACTTCCACTTTTTTGGAGACTTAAAGTTCAACATCAGCCTCAGGGCTGTGACCTCTCCTCCCCTCTCCTCCCCCTCCCCCGCTCCTCCTCCCTGCCATGTCCAACGACAGCAGCTTCCTCAGTGTGTGGGAGGCCTCGCATTGGGCAGACACCTCCCAGTGCCCGCCCTCTGTGGGCGGGGCCACCTTCCTGATCGTAGCGTACAGCGCCGTCATCGCGGTTGGGTTACTCGGCAATGCCGGCTTAGTGTTCATCATCGCACGGCAACAGGAGTTACGCAACGTCACCAACATCCTGATCGCCAACCTGTCGTGCTCCGACATCCTGATGTGTGTGGTGTGTCTCCCGGTGACCGTCATCTACACACTGATGGACCGCTGGGTGCTCGGGGAGGCCTTGTGCAAGGTGAGGAGAACACACACACACACACACACACACAGACACACACACACACACACACACACACACACACACACTTTGTTAGGAGAGTTAAGGCTGATTTATATTTATACTTCTGTGTAGGGGAGACGCAGAATTATAAATCAGCCTTTACCACCAGAGGAAACACATACTGCAATACCACAGGTGGCCACTAGGGTGGTGAAGGATTGCTCAGAGGGTATCTTTTTAAAGAACAACCTCAGCAGGCGTCTCATGCCGACTGGGACGAGCCGTCAGTCTACACAACATAGAAAGAACAAATGTCCCCGGTGTGTGGATGATATTTCAGGTTATAGTCCCCACAAGGATAGAAACACAAGTGCACACTCACACACGCACTCGCGCACACACTCACGCACACACACACGCACCGCACAAACACACACAGGCACGCATGCACACACACATGTACGCACCCACACACGCAAATGCACACAGGCATGCACACACACACTCACTCACACAAGCATGCACACACACACACACACACACACACACACACACAGATAGATAACGTAGAGTCCGGTCTTCAGATTACATTTGTTGTGATTTGGTGTTTTATAAATAAAGTTTGATTGACAGGATTTTTAAAACACAAGGCAGTCAGTTAGCAACACGAACAGAGATAAATGTTAAATAACCTCTGAAAATATTTCCCAACAAAGTGAACTGACTACAACTCAGAGGAGACACATTCAGACCCTTTAACCCTGACACCAGAGACGTGTTTCTATCCATTGATTATCCACAGCTGTAGCTAGCTTGTGTTTCCCAGTCGGTTAAAGTTAAAGTGTCCTCATCACCTCAAAGATGTAAAGAAGTTCTGTTGAGTGAATTCAGCACTACTGCATGCAAACACCGGGAAAGTGAAACGTGAACCAACAAACCGACCATCCACAGGAGTTTGAGTTTGTCTCCGTCGACTCCTCTGATCTGTGAAATGTTCTTTTTGTGGTCTCTTCTGAAACCTCCGTGTTCCTGACACCGTGTCCTTCATGCGTATGAATGCGGGGCTGTAAAATCAGAGCCGTGGAGCCGCTGTAGCTCTGTGGCTGGATCCAGAGGCGAAGTCACATCACAAGGGTCACCGCTTCAACTCCTGACCTTTCGCTGCACGTCACCCGCCACTCTCTTTTCCCAAATGCACCAAAACACATCTTTAAAAGTGATCCAGAGTACAGAGACGATCATGTCACCGTGGAGACGTGGAATTATCTCATATGTTTGTTTTGTGGGTCTGAAACATCCCATCCTGTCTCCTTACCTGTCCCCAGGTGACCCCCTTCGTTCAGTGCATGTCCGTGACGGTCTCCGTCTTCTCCTTGGTGCTGATCGCGTTGGAGCGTCACCAGCTGATCCTCCACCCCACCGGCTGGTCTCCTGCTGCCGGGCACTCCTACCTGGCGGTGGGGCTGACGTGGTTGGTCGCCTGCTTCATCTCTTTACCTTTCCTCTCCTTCAACATCCTCACCAACGACCCCTTCCAGAACATCAGCCTGCCTACAAACCCTTTCAGGTGAGCGCAGAGTTAGTTTGTCACACTGAGGGGATCCACCTCAGGATAAAACCCAGATAATTTGGATTTAGATATGTGAGCTCTGTGAACGAGGTGACTTTTTTATAACTGTATCTTATATTGAATTAGGGGCGTGGCTAACTTGACTGACAGGTGGGTGCCCTGTAGCTGTTAGGGTGGAGGCTAAAGGCCAGCCTCAACCCCGCCTCTCTGCCTCTTGTTAGATCAACCAAAGTTATATTGAGTCACATTTCAAATTGTTGCAAACCCAGTCACTCTAGTCGAACTCCTCCCGGCCTGCAGGAGGAGCTCTGACATGACAGAACGCTGGGTTTACGTCTGCAGCAGCTTCGCCCACGTCTCCTGGCAGCAGAGCGTCTAGAGTCCACAGCGGCTCTTTTTTCTGCCTGTGCTTCTGTTTGGTGGATTTTCAGGCTCCAAACAAACATATTTGCTCTGAGCTCAGGCACAGCTGAGGCTGACTTTACGTGCTTTACATGTAATACAATGTTGGCATGATGTTGTGTTTGCACCAGCTCAGACCTTTGTTGCAGATTTAGTTTAGCAGCTGTGTGCAAACAGGGGATGAAAGAGAGGTCTCCTCGGTGGACAGACGACTGGTACAGGACGATAAATGCATCACAACCGCAGACAGACTACATGTTGAAGCTCCTTTAACGCTTCTGCACCTGACATTTGATTTGCAGTGAGCATGTGTGCAGGGTGAAGTCTCACCTGAGCCGTCTGCTGCACAGTCTGAATTTAAAAAGCTACAGCATCCGCCTGCAGCTCTGACAGACAGAGGTTAACAACAATGCTGTCTGCAGCTCTGTGTTAAAGCGACGGCTGTTAGTCATTCAGACGTTTTATGATGTAAATGATCCTCCCAGACTCACTACAGACACAACAAGGTCGCCTCTGTTTGATTTACAAACCTACTGAAACCTTTGATTAGGACGACAGCCAATCCACAAAGCTCTCCAGTCTCCAGACAAATAATCATTGACTTCAGACAAAAGGTGTTCTAGTTCTGTTCTCATCAGACATCCTGGGAGGCAGAACGACGTAAAACTGGAGCTGATATGTTGTTGACAGGTCTGGATTTAAATCAGATACCTGCATCTATAACAAGGCATTATTTTAACCCTTTGTTTGGATCAAAATGAAATAATTCTGCTGTCATTGCTGCTTTTGGTGAAAAAAGAGAGCCTCAGCTTTTCCCCCTTGGAGAACCTAAAGCAGCATTTACAGTTTTTTTTAACAGATCTTACATTTTCACTCACTGAACTACAGCAAACAGTCTGTTTGTGGTTAAAGTGCATAAAATAAATACATGCAAATCGTTGAACACTGTTCACTAAAGGTGCATTTGGACCAAGAGTCTTTTAGCCCCCTGAACTACTTCCCCCTGAACTAAAAGGTTCCTGTGCCCCCATTGTTGTCTGCGTTTGGACCGCGGACTGAAGTCCCGGGTAGATTGTGTAAATCAGGCCAGAGACGTATGGAGGAAAAAAAGTAAATGCACTACACCACCAGACCAGTAGAGGGCAGTAACACAAAGAGGAATGCCATTCATCACAGATGACACCATAGAAGCAGACGGACAGGCAGGTATCATTATGATCAACACAACAGTTAGCCTGTTAGCATGAAGAGACTCAGCTGGTCTGTTTTAGATGGTGCTATATTTCATCACAGATGGATTCACTGAATCAACAGGTGAGAGGAGATAAGCGCGAGTAGCAAAGACGTTTCAACACGGCTTTAAAATCCTTTTGAACTCAAAAGCCGTGGCAGAGATCGGCCGGTGTTTTGGTTTAAACGGCGACCCTGTTAACTGGAGACTCTCAGCCGGATGCATCCCTCATTGTCAGAGCCATTTCTGCAAGTCCCGGGTAGATTGTGTAAATCAGGCCAGTGACGTATGGAGAAAAAAAAGTAAATGCACTACACCACCAGACCAGTAGAGGGCAGTAACACAAAGAGGAATGCCATTCATCACAGATGGAAAAAACAATGGATGCGAGTGGTTTCTGGAAAAAATAAAAAAAAAAACAAAATTGACTAAAGAAATTTTGAAAAAAAAAAATTTGACAAAAAAAAAAAAAAAAAAAATTCGAAAAAAGAATTTTGAATAAAAAAAATTAGACAAAAATAAAAAAAAAAAAAAAGATTTTGAAAAAAAACTGGACTAAAAAATTTGAAAAATAAAAATTTGAAAAAACAAAATTGACCAAAAAATGTATTTTCCTCAAATTTGAAATAGAGCTCCAAAAGTAGAAAAACATGAAATAAGTGAAAATTTTGTGCCTGCGGTTAAAAACATGGAAAAAGCAAAGAAGGAATCAACACGTGAGAGGAGATTAGCGTGAGTAGCAAAGACGTTTCAACACGGCTTTAAAATCCTTTTGAACTCAAAAGCCGTGGCAGAGATCGGCCGGTGTTTTGGTTTAAACGGCGACCCTGTTAACTGGAGACTCTCAGCCGGATGCATCCCTCATTGTCAGAGCCATTTCTGCAAGTCCCGGGTAGATTGTGTAAATCAGGCCAGTGACGTATGGAGAAAAAAAAGTAAATGCACTACACCACCAGACCAGTAGAGGGCAGTAACACAAAGAGGAATGCCATTCATCACAGATGGAAAAAACAATGGATGCGAGTGGTTTCTGGAAAAAAGAAAAAAAAAACAAAATTGACTAAAGAAATTTTGAAAAAAAAAAATTTTAACAAAAAAAAAAAAAAAAAAAATTCGAAAAAAGAATTTTGAATAAAAAAAATTAGACAAAAATAAAAAAAAAAAAAAAGATTTTGAAAAAAAACTGGACTAAAAAATTTGAAAAATAAAAATTTGAAAAAACAAAATTGACCAAAAAATGTATTTTCCTCAAATTTGAAATAGAGCTCCAAAAGTAGAAAAACATGAAATAAGTGAAAATTTTGTGCCTGCGGTTAAAAACATGGAAAAAGCAAAGAAGGAATCAACACGTGAGAGGAGATTAGCGTGAGTAGCAAAGACGTTTCAACACGGCTTTAAAATCCTTTTGAACTCAAAAAGCCGTGATCGCAGAGATCGGCCGGTGTTTTGGTTTAAACAGCGACCCTGTTAACTGGAGACTCTCAGCCGGATGCATCCCTCATAAACGTCTTTAGACCATCATTAAATATCTGATGAGGATATTTTGAAATCTTAATAAAAACTAAACTAGTTTGCATTCCCAGGAACTCCCTCTGTGTTTCAACAGCTGTGTAAACTCCACAAACACTGACACGTTCAGCTGAAGGGCTCCAGTTTACAGGGTCACTTTTAAAAGCGGAACACCGGGAGGAGAGACGCATTCACGGTGGGCTGAGAGAAGACTACTGTTACAAGCTGCTAAATCAAGAGAATCACAGCTTCTTCTTTTGAAAAGTACACACACATACAAAAAAGATAGAACAAATAAAAACTAATGAAAGAAAGAGAAATCAAGAGAATCACAGATGTGTGTGATGTTATTGTGGACGGAGGGAGGAATAAAAACACTGAGGTTAATCTACCAATCAGACACGTTCAGCATTGCAGGCCCCGCCCCCCGAAAGTCCCGGGACCTTTGAAAAGTACTACCCCCCTAGCAGGGGCTTTTTAGGGGGGAGATTATCTACCCCTGAACTAAATTTAGACCCTGGGTCCACCGGTCTAAAAACACCTTGTGTCTGTTCCCTCTCAGGGATCATCTGATCTGCATGGAGCTGTGGCCGTCAGATAAACATCGTCTAGCCTACACCACGTCCCTGCTGCTCTTCCAGTACTGCCTCCCCCTCCTGATGGTGCTGCTCTGCTACCTCAGGATCTTCCTCCGCCTGAGACGACGCAGGTTTGTTTTCTAAATGTTTCTTAAAGTGGACAGAGGAGTGCCACAGGGTTCAGTTTTAGGACCCATTCTTTTTCATCAAACTTACATGCTCTTGTTCATCAGTTTTAATGTGCAGGAAGTGCTGCACTTGCAAATGATCATCTGGGCAACAGACAAACCATCATTGTGCTGATAAGTCTCTTGCTGTCTCCTGCAGGGACATGGTGGAGCGCAGCCGGAGGACTCGAGGAGCCCACAGGATCAACGTCATGCTGTTGGCCATCGTCGTCGCCTTCGCTCTGTGCTGGCTGCCGCTCAACGTCTTCAACACGCTGTTCGACTGGCACCACCAGGTCCTGCCAGACTGCCAGCACGACGCCATCTTCTCAGCCTGCCACCTAACGGCGATGGCGTCCACCTGCATTAACCCCGTGGTGTACGGATTCCTCAACAGCAACTTTCAAAGGGAGCTGAAGGCCACGCTGCAGCGCTGCCAGTGTGGGAACAGGGCGGCGGAGAGCTACGAGAGCTTCCCTCTGTCCACCGTGGGCAGTGAAGGCATCACGAAAGCCACCTCGCTCAACAGGATGGGATCCGTGTGCGTTCCTTCGCCCAGGTTTGAGTCCAGCTCCGGGACGAGGCCGGGGAAAACGATACCAGCTATCACCTAACAATGACAACAAACTCTGGATTAAGTTCCCTCACTGCCGTCTGAGACCAAGACAAACACTTCTTCAACTTTACTTCCATGACTCTCCAGCCGGAGGGAAACCTGTAAGTGGACAGGATGGAGGCTGGATGATGTAGCTTCAAGTCTGGTAAATGGACTCTTAGAACAAGCAGAGCTAAAAGAAGACCGTTTGTCCAGCCCGCCTTGCTGAATGTTGCTGTCGGACTAGATTTCGTCATATTCACCGTGTAGCCGTTCCCCTGAGACAACACGCTCAGGGGGAGACGCTCAGATGCTCAAACAGGGTCGGACTCTGTACTTCAAGTTTGGACGTCTTTTAAGGCAAAGTTTGGTCCATATTTCAAATGATAACAACACATTTAAGTTAGCCGCTTCCAAGCTAACATCTCGGGCATGAAAGGAACAGATTAAGTAAAGAGAAATGTGTAGTGAGTGGGTGTTTAAAGGTGCATTTGGACCAAGAGTTCCTGGGTCTTTTAGCCCCCAGAGCTACTTCCCCCTGAACCAAAAGGTTCCTGGTCCCCCATTGTTGTCTGTGTTTCGACCGCAGGCTGAAGTCCCGGGTGGATTGTGTAAATCAGGCCAGTGACGTATGGAGGAAAAAAAGTAAATGCACTACACCACCAGACCAGTAGAGGGCAGTAAGAAAGAGACGAAGGCCGTACAACAAAGATGACACCATAGAAGAAGACAGACAGGCTGGCATCGCCATATTAACCTGTAAGCATGAAGGAGATTCCTCTTGTGCTGTTTCTGATCGTGCTTTATTGCAGATGGTTTCACTGAATCAACTCTTGGAAGGAGACGAGCACGAGAAGCAAAGCAGAGATCGGCCGGTGTTCCGCTTTTAAAAGCGACCCTGTTAACTGGAGACTCTCAGCCGGATGCATCCCTCATAAACGTCTTTAGACCATCATTAAATATCTGATGAGGATATTTTGAAATCTTAATAAAAACTAAACTAGTTTGCATTCCCAGGAACTCCCTCTGTGTTTCAACAGCTGTGTAAACTCCACAAACACTGACACGTTCAGCTGAAGGTCTCCAGTTTACAGGGTCACTTTTGAAACCGTAACACCGGGAGGAGAGACGCATTCACGATATCAGGCTGAGAGAAGACTACTGTTACAAGCTGCTAAATCAAGAGAATCACAGCTTCTTCTTTTGAAAAGTACACACACATACAAAAAAGATAGAACAAATAAAAACTAATGAAAGACAGAGAAATCAAGAGAATCACAGATGGAAAAAACAATGACTGTGAATTGTTTTTGAAAAATTGAAAAAAAAAAAAAGACAAAAAAAAATGTTTTGACAAAAAAAAAAATTTAGACAATTTTTTTTGACAAATTTTTTGTCAACATTTTTTTTTTTTTTTACAAAATTAAATTTGACAAAAAAAAATTAACAAAAAAGTTGACCCTGTCGAAAAAATTAATTTTCCTCAATCTTGAAATTGTGCTCCAAAAGCAGAAAAACGTGATAAAAAGTGAAAATGTTGTGCCTGCAGTTAAAAACATGGAAAAAGCAACAAATGAATCAACACAAACACTGACACGTTCAGCTGAAGGTCTCCAGTTTACAGGGTCACTTTTAAAAGCGGAACACCGGGAGGAGAGACTCATTCACGGTGGGCTGAGAGAAGACTACTGTTACAAGCTGCTAAATCAAGAGAATCACAGCTTCTTCTTTTGAAAAGTACACACACATACAAAAAAGATAGAACAAATAAAAACTAATGAAAGAAAGAGAAATCAAGAGAATCACAGATGGAAAAAACAATGACTGTGAATTGTTTTTGAAAAATTGAAAAAAAAAAAAAAAAAGACAAAAAAATGTTTTGACAAAAAAAAAAAATTTGACAATTTTTTTTTTTGACAAATTTTTTTTTTCAACATTTTTTTTTTTTTACAAAATTTAATTTGACAAAAAAAAATTAACAAAAAAGTTGACCCTGTCGAAAAAAATAATTTTCCTCAAACTTGAAATTGTGCTCCAAAAGCAGAAAAACGTGAAAAAATGTGCCTGCGGTTAAAAACATGGAAAAAGCAATGAATGAATCAACACGTGAGAGGAGATAAGCGCGAGTAGCAAAGACGTTTCAACACGGCTTTAAAATCCTTTTCAACTCAAAAGCCGTGATCGCAGAGATCAGACGGTGTTTTGGTTTAAACGGCGACCCTGTTAACTGGAGACTTTCAGCCGGATGCATCCCTCATAAACGTCTTTAGACCATCATTAAATATCTGATGAGGATATTTTAAAATCTTAATAAAAACTAAACTAGTTTGCATTCCCAGGAACTCCCTCTGTGTTTCAACAGCTGTGTAAACTCCACAAACACTGACACGTTCAGCTGAAGGTCTCCAGTTTACAGGGTCACTTTTAAAACCGGAACACCGGGGGGAGAGACGCATTCACGGTGGGCTGAGAGAAGACTACTGTTACAAGCTGCTAAATCAAGAGAATCACAGCTTCTTCTATTGAAAAGTACACACACATACAAAAAAGATAGAACAAATAAAAACTAATGAAAGAAAGAGAAATCAAGAGAATCACAGATGTGTGTGATGTTATTGTGGACGGAGGGAGGAATAAAAACACTGAGGTTATTCTACCAATCAGACACGTTCAGCTGAAGGTCTCCAGTTTACAGGGTCACTTTTAAAACCGGAACACCGGGAGGAGAGACGCAGGTGGCGACCAAGTTTAAGAACCACTATCGCCCCCTGCCATGAAACAATCACTTATACTGTGTTACCTTGTTCTTAATTTTAAGATTAACATCAAAACTTTATTCTTCATTAAAGAGGATTATCATCATCATTAGCGGTTTGTTGTGACGGCCCTCATTTGAACAAATGTAATGTTTTGTATTTAATATAACAGAGAAGAGTTTTCAGAAACAGCTCATGTTTTCGTCATTTAATGTTTTTCTGCCGACATTAAAGAAGTCAAATATCCCAAATATTAGCGTGAACAAATGATACGCTAACTGTTAGCCTTTAAGATAAGCGATGTTCCAGATTCCGACATGTCAGCTGTAGTCATAGGAAAGGGAAACAGTCAGGTAATCTACAGTATGGCTACCATTAGCAGAGCTAGCACCATCGTGGAGTGGTTATATGTCAGTTTAACCAGACACAGCCTACATACAACTTTATCCCCATTTACTACATCAACATACTGACAAACCACGCCCACTACAACATGACATCATCACCTGTGCTCCTTTACATCCAGGTAGTAGAGCGTTAGAGGCGGGGCTTCAGCTCAGACTCAGCATAAACAGGTGGACTGTGGACGTTTACGGACAACAGAACGATGGAGACTCTGGAGGATAAAAACTGAAGAACATTTAAAAACATGTTTTATATGAACGTTTGAATCCATGAAATCATGAGGATGGTGAAAGTGTTGACGAGCATGCCTTAGTGAGCATCAGAGCGTGCTTGGCGTAAATACAACAGGAGAGAACGAGCCTCTGTGTATTTTATAACTGGTTCAGTGTGAATGTTTCATTACAGAGCGACTGATAGACGTGCCGTTTGGAGCATATTTGAAAACTTGAATGTATTTTTCTTCTTTTACAGTCAGAGACGGTCGTCGTTGTTGTTGTTGAAGCCACTCAGCCTTACTTTTCCTGAATGTGATGAAACTTTGAAGGAATGTTTGAAACGCGGTGGACACGGTGAGCTTTGTAGCAGCGATCAGACCCAACGACACGAGTGTGAAGAAGAGACTTTTAAAGATAAGGTCTCTGATATCTGACGTGTTCGCTGGTTCCTTCAATCTGCTTCAAAACAAAGGAATGAGTTCTGTAGAGTTTCTTTCTCTCTTTTGGATCTGTTTTATTCCCTCTGCTTTGTTTCTACATCACATTTATAAAATCCAGAGAAAACATGAGTTCAGAATTTGATGTTTTTGATCTTCACTTTAAGACCTCCAAATGTTACATTGAATTTCAGAGTCACCGTCCTTTTCCTCAAAGTGAAGGAGCAGAGTGATTATTTATTCTTTGTCTTTATATTTGGCTTCATGTCTCAGTGTCAGACCGGGGACACACGGCACCATCAGGGACTTTATCTTTAACATCAGTACCTGTCCTGTTAGTCGTTTCATTGTGACATTAAACCAGTGTGAAATACAAACGTGTGGTTCATTCAGTAAAACTAATCAGAGTCAGAAATACTTTCTTTATTCCAGGGAGGGATTCAGTCATTAAAGCTGCTCTATACACAATAAACTATACAAGCACAATAATACGCTCTGGAGAAAATAAATCCATGGTTGAAGTCCCTGGAGATCAGGAAGAGGGCCCTCTGGTGGTCTGTCTGAAGATCAGGAAGAGGGCGCTCTGGTGGTCTGTCTGAAGATCAGGAAGAGGGCGCTCTGGTGGTCTGTCTGAAGATCAGGAAGAGGGCGCTCTGGTGGTCTGTCTGGAGATCAGGAAGAGGGCGCTCTGGTGGTCTGTCTGAAGATCAGGAAGAGGGGAAGAGGGCGCTCTGGTGGTCTGTCTGAAGATCAGGAAGAGGGCGCTCTGGTGGTCTGTCTGGAGATCAGGAAGAGGGCCCTCTGGTGGTCTGTCTGGAGATCAGGAAGAGGGCGCTCTGGTGGTCTGTCTGGAGATCAGGAAGAGGGCGCTCTGGTGGTCTGTCTGAAGATCAGGAAGAGGGGAAGAGGGCGCTCTGGTGGTCTGTCTGGAGATCAGGAAGAGGGGAAGAGGGCGCTCTGGTGGTCTGTCTGGAGATCAGGAAGAGGGCGCTCTGGTGGTCTGTCTGGAGATCAGGAAGAGGGCGCTCTGGTGGTCTGTCTGGAGATCAGGAAGAGGGCCCTCTGGTGGTCTGTCTGGAGATCAGGAAGAGGGCCCTCTGGTGGTCTGTCTGAAGATCAGGAAGAGGGCGCTCTGGTGGTCTGTCTGGAGATCAGGAAGAGGGCCCTCTGGTGGTCTGTCTGGAGATCAGGAAGAGGGCACTCTGGTGGTCTGTCTGGAGATCAGGAAGAGGGCGCTCTGGTGGTCTGTCTGAAGATCAGGAAGAGGGCGCTCTGGTGGTCTGTCTGAAGATCAGGAAGAGGGGAAGAGGGCACTCTGGTGGTCTGTCTGGAGATCAGGAAGAGGGCACTCTGGTGGTCTGTCTGGAGATCAGGAAGAGGGCACTCTGGTGGTCTGTCTGGAGATCAGGAAGAGGGCACTCTGGTGGTCTGTCTGGAGATCAGGAAGAGGGCACTCTGGTGGTCTGTCTGGAGA
The DNA here is from genome assembly GCF_009762535.1 of Notolabrus celidotus. Classification (NCBI taxonomy): domain Eukaryota; kingdom Metazoa; phylum Chordata; class Actinopteri; order Labriformes; family Labridae; genus Notolabrus; species Notolabrus celidotus. The sequence goes on from NW_023260084.1 coordinate 36,585, forward strand.
TCAGGAAGAGGGCACTCTGGTGGTCTGTCTGGAGATCAGGAAGAGGGCACTCTGGTGGTCTGTCTGGAGATCAGGAAGAGGGCACTCTGGTGGTCTGTCTGGAGATCAGGAAGAGGGCACTCTGGTGGTCTGTCTGGAGTCTGGCTATGGCAGCGTTGAGAACGTTGGATGCTGTAGTCTGGTTTGCAGAGGGGGGATGTAAACAGCTCCCAGGATGACATGAGATCTCCCTGTGCAGATAATATGGTTGGAGATCCACAGCGCTCTCGGGTCTATCCCGGTCTACCCGGACAGTCAGGAAGCCGTCAGTGGAGACATCGTGGTCGTTGAATATCCTGATGCAGACACGTTTCAGTGAAGCACACTGTGCTACATTCCTGAAGCTCCATCTGACTCCTGGCTAGTCCTGTTAGCTCGTCCATCTTGGCCATGATGAGAGAGGAGAGACACAGCTTCTATCTCCTCTCCATAAACCTCCGCCTTCTTATACCAGCTCTCCTCCCTCGTAGCTCTATGCGTCCTAAATCTCCAGAGCTCTGCAGGAACATCCAGCAGACGAGCCGGCCGGCTTCAGCTCAACCAGCTGAGCACGAGTAAAAACAAAACAAAGAGGGGTTGCATTACAAAGTTGGTGATTTCATCTTGAAAAACAACTCTCACCAACTGAAGGCCGAAAGAGGTCACAACTTCAACAAGCTGCCAGAGAGAAATCAGACAAAGTTTGATGAAGAAAGAGAAGAATGAACAAAGAGCAGCGACTCTAACAGGCTGCATGCACGGTTGCCACATCTTCAAACTTGATAATAAAAGAATGACAGGAAGAAGAGATTGAAGATGTGTCACTGCTGTGTTTGTGTTTCTGAGCAGCAGATATGAGAGCTTTGTTTAAAGCCGTGTCCGGTACACGTGTGTGAACATGTCTGCAGAGTGTGTGTTCTCACTTGGGTACAGAGTGTCAGTGGCCTCCATCACACAGGATCACGGATGTGCCGCTCCACTGCAGCTGACTCCCCGTGACGTTCAGGTGAAGTGTTGAGACGATGATGGAGGTCTCCTGAGAGCTGCAGGATTAAAAGAGTCCTCATTTATCACACAGCAGGTTCATCATCCAGTTATAGAACATGTTTGAAAGATAAAGAAGAAGAATTCACGAGTGTTCCTGCAGCATCAACGTCTCACAGCTCTCATTCAGGGAGGATAATCTGTGGTTCGGCGGTCATTGTATGAAAAGGTCACATCACATCGTGCTCGCCCGTCTCCACATCGACTGAGCAGATGAACTGTGAGAGGAGGAGGCTGAGAGTAAGGAGGGACTGAACCTTGAGATGATTCTGTCACATTAAGTGTTCTCAGGGCTAAAAATAAAACGTGAAGATGAAGTCCAAACACTTCAAGAAGCAGAGCGCTGAGACACACACACACAGCTGCTAACAGAGTCCACGTGGAGATCGTGCCAATCAGTCCAGTGACGTATGGAGAAGTAATACAAGTAACTGCACTACACCTCCAGACCAGTAGGGGGCAGTCAGGAAGAAAGATGACACCATAGAAGGAGACATGTTAGCATGAAGGAGATTCCTCTTGTGCTGTTTCTGACCGTGCTTTATTGCAGATGGTTTCACTGAATCAACTCTTGGAAGGAGACGAGCACGAGAAGCAAAGCAGAGATCGGCCGGTGTTTTGGTTTAAACAGCGACCCTGTTAACTGGAGACTCTCAGCCGGATGCATCCCTCATAAACGTCTTTAGACCATCATTAAATATCTGATGAGGATATTTTGAAATCTTAATAAAAACTAAACTAGTTTGCATTCCCAGGAACTCCCTCTGTGTTTCAACAGCTGTGTAAACTCCACAAACACTGACACGTTCAGCTGAAGGTCTCCAGTTTACAGGGTCACTTTTAAAACCGGAACACCGGGAGCTGACAGAGAAGCATTCACGATATCAGGCTCAGAGGAGACCGATGTTCAGGAGGTATTAAACCAAGTGGATCACAGGTGTGTGTGAGGTTACTGTGGACGGAGGGGGGAATAAAACACTGAGGGTAATCTACCAATCAGAGACGTTCAGCACTGCAGGCCCCGCCCCCAAATTTCCTGGGCTTTTGTAAAGTACTACCTCTAAGCAGGAGATTAACTACCCAGGAACTAAACTTGGACCCTGGTTCCTGCTGTTGAAATGCACCTTAAGTACCATCTCAGCTCTCTCAGTCATTTCCTCCATTAAATATAAATAAATCAGAGAAATATCCCAAAGATTTGAACAAAAGCAGCTCTAACAGGATATTTAGATGAGGGAATGAGTGGGTTCTATCTTTCAGGTGGTTTAGACAAAAGCATGGAGAGCTTTTGGTGCAATTTTTCACACACTGCTTCATTGAGAGTGTAATTACTGAAACCCACAAAACATTACAAATATGATAACATTTAATTATGATCAGTGATTTGCAGGTCAGCCGCCTGACAGAATGTCACCCCCAGGAAATCCTAATCAAACAAAGGTCACTCAGGTTCAAATATACCACAGAGACGGGTTTGAATGAATTAAAGGAGTTTTATTTAACAAAAGAAAGAAACTATTTCAAAGCAACTTAAAGAACAGAAAGCTGAAATGTCTGCACTGAAGTTCATAGAACAAATGAGCAAGTAAGCACAGGAAGGGGAGGGTAGAGACCTAGTTAAAAATGTCTGTAGTTTTTCTGCACCGTCCTAAAAAGAGCTGAAAATGTCGTTTCCCTCCAAAGTGCACCTCAGAGAGTCGTCGCCGTTAACTTCCTCCTGTCTCATTTTCTCCATCTTTCACCACAAACGACTTTTTAAAGCTTGGATTTTAAAATATCGGTCTCATTTTGTGATAACACATAAAGTCTCTGCTGCTGCTGCTGCTGCTGCAGACACATCATCACTCATTAGGAGAGAAACCAGATAGAAGCAAACACAGCAGCAGCAGCAGCAGCAGCTGCCAGACGCCTGACCTCCGACCATGATTGGAAGGACGAAACGCCTCCTGATGGAGGCGGCCTGATTTCCCACGAGGGGAGGAGTTGTTGTCGTCCAGCAGTTCGGATCATCCTCTCGGCTTTTTGTCTGGAAACAATCAAACCTGGAGGCTTCGTGTCCTGCAGCAGACGGGCCTCAGACTGAACCTCTGTCTCTGCAGGACCCACGCTGACGATGAGCCTTATTTTAAGAAGCACTCACAGTGTCAACGCAGCTCCAGAAATATAATGTAACATGACAAGAACACAGAGGGAAGACTTCTCCCACCAGCAGTTTGAGTCCCTGATAACAGGCTGCAGGAGGAGGAGGAAGATGATTTGACATTGCACACAAATACACTGTGTGTGTGTGTGTGTCTGTGTGTCTGTCTGTGTCTGTGTGTGTGTGTGTGTGTCTGTGTGTCTGTCTGTGTCTGTGTGTCTGTCTGTGTCTGTGTGTGTGTGTGATCTGAGCTGCAGAGGGACTGCTGAGCATCCACATGTGTGTGACTCAGTTTGCATACATTAGCATGACTTTGTTTAATAAAGAGAGCGAACATGGAGACGCACAGAGATAGCTGATGAAGGGGAGCTGCAGGATTTTAACCCAGAGGACAGAAACACACAAACTGAAGCTGGTCTGGAGTTTCAAAGTGACGCCTCACAGGAGAGGCTGGAACACATTTCTTTTTCTGTCTCAGCTTTTGGCCGAATGCTAAAACAGAAAGAAAATGCCATTTCCCCCCCTCTCTGTTCCCGTTTCCTTGGTTACCTGTGATGGTACCCACTTACACACACACACACACACACACACACACACACACACACACACACACACACACACACACACACACACACACACACACACATTGAGTCAAGAAGCATTTCAGCAGCCTGGCATGAAATGTGGTGGACTAGATTTTTTTTGTTTGTGAGCACAGGTCTTTGATCAGCTGACACACCAGTTTGATGATCTACAGACACGCACACACACGCACACACACACACACACACACGCACACACACACACACACACACACACACACACGATGGCAACGTTTGATATTGTGATAACAACATGACTTCCTGTCCTTGTGTTTCCCTCCAGTTTGATTGACTATCATGAGGTCCACCTGAGTCCTGTTGTCTCACCTGTGTCTGATGGACCCGGGTCAGTATCTAGTCTCTGTGTGTCCTCCCGTCTGTGTCAGTTCATTGTTCAGTCTTCCTGTGTTCCAGTGTTCTCGTGTTTCCTCTGGTTTTTATATTTAGTACATTTTATTTGATCTCCTGTTAAACCTTTATTTGAGTCTTCTTTCTGTGATCCTCCTCTTTTTCTGTCACTTAAACGTGACAGAATCCAAAACAAGGACAACACACGAAACAAAACCAACTCCTGACACTTAGATGCTTACAGGACCAAACCAGCAAACACAGCTTTGTCCACAGGGGGCGCCAACATTGTCAGAAACAAAAGGTTCTTAAAAGAAGCGTTAATTTGACTTGTACAAACTCTGCACAGCTGAGTCTTGACCTTGAATAGTGAGGTCCCACCAAAAGGTCCCCACTTATTCAAATGTCCTTGCTCAGCAGGTTGAAACAGGGTCGCATCTCACTCAGCTGGAAGTGAAGCTTCCACCAAATCGTCTGCCCCCTAGTGGCTGGCTGCAGTACAGGTCAAAAACTCTGTCTCCTCCATTCATTTGAATGGGGCTGCAGTCACACTTTAAAACATAAATACACCTGGTACGAATGTTTCTCACATCCGTATGCTGTGGTGATATGTAGTTATCATTTGACTGTTTTGTGTCCGAGGCCTCTTTTTCCTGAACAGTTTATTTGTTGTTAGTTATTAGAGGTTAAAAACAGGGTTTCCTTCGCCCTGGAGTGGGGTTTTTTGGCTTCAGAACCGTACAACAGGAAAAGGCGGAGCAATGCTGTCCATTTTTATTTACAGTCTCTGGTTGTAACTTGTGTTAGTCCCCATAAAGATACAAATTCAAGTCCACACAAACAGCAGGACTATGAAACTGGTTTAGTGAGTTAATGATGACATGACTGTCTTAAAGAAGAATTTCAGAAGCTTAGTTTGAAATGTGGTGGACATCCATCCCTTAGATTTTCTCTCATACAAACACGTTCTTGTGTATTATGGGGACCATTGCTGACGTTAAGCATGACGACCTAAATCCTTTACCTTAACGTAATCACCACAATCAATACAAAGCCAACACAAACCTTTATGTATCCTGTGGCATGACTTCAAAACCAAGTATGGACCTTCAAAAGTGAAGTCCCTCCAGAATGTCCCCACAAGGCAAAGCGGCCGCTCATCAACGTCCTTACAAAGACAGAAATACAAGAACAAATCTCTTTTCTCAATTAAGTTTGAATTTTGAGTTCATAAGGGTCTTCAGTGGGTTCATTTTGCACTTCCTGTAATCCTCCTTTTGAAAGAAAAATGCTAAAGTTGGTCTAAAAATAAACCTGGACGGTGTCTACAAAAACAGAGATGTAAATGTTAAAGTTAAAGTTAATCAAAGATTCACTTTGCTCATTTAGCTGCACTTGTTTATGATTTCAAATGTTGTATGCTAGCTCCACACTTCCCTCTGGCTCCTCCCCCCTCGCCCAAATATGGTCACAACATGATTACTGCAGGATGATTAAATGTTGGAACCTGAATATGTCTTCTTTTTCTGACTTTAGTTACTCAGAGCTTCATCAGACTCACTGTAACATCTTTCATCCTTTAAACTTTGTTTTGGAAGTTGTGAGCTCTCTCTTCCCTCGTGGATAAAATCAATGTTCCTCTTTGTCAGAGTTAAAATCCTCCTCTTGTTGTCTTTCTCTCGGTATGTTTCTGTCCTCGACCTCGATGTCTCTCGTCTCAGAATGAAGACCTTCGCTGCAGGAGGATCATTTATCTGAGAGGATGCTGCTGCCCTAAAAAGCTCACTGTCTGTGGCGCTCTGCTGCTCCATCTCAAGGTTCAAGAGGAAACATAAGAGAGCACAGATGACGCCTGTCAGCGTGATGAGCCACATCTGCAGGATCAAGTCAGCAGACTGTTAAATAATGACAGAGAGGGACTGATTCACTGACACCCTCACCTGCCGACTCCCCGCTCTCTGATCTTCATCTCACTCATCCTCCTCTGCAGTTTGTCGCCCCCAGGTTTTTTCTGAAGGATGCTGATACTCGTTTGATGGATGATCATAATTCATGGAGCTGTTTGGCATAATGTAACCAGAGAGGAGAATGTGCCAACTTAATATTTAATCAGAAATATGAACTCACTAAAAGCAGTGTCAAAACACACACTCTCACTAAAAAGACAACCTGAGGCAGACCGAGCTCAAAGTGTAGATTCAACATGGAACAGAAGTACCATTCCCCAAAATATCATCAACCAACACCAAACACTGATCACACACTGACAGAGAACACTCACTCTAACTACCTCTAACTACATCTAACTACCTCTAACTAACTCTAACTACCTGTAACTACCTGTAACTACCTGTAACTAACTCTAACTAACTCTAACTACCTCTAACTAACTCTAACTAACTCTAACTACCTGTAACTACCTGTAACTACCTGTAACTACCTGTAACTAACTCTAACTAACTCTAACTACCTCTAACTAACTCTAACTAACTCTAACTACCTGTAACTAACTCTAACTACCTCTAACTAACTCTAACTACCTCTAACTACCTGTAACTACCTCTAACTACCTGTAACTAACTCTAACTAACTCTAACTAACTCTAACTACCTCTAACTAACTCTAACTAACTCTAACTAACTCTAACTACCTCTAACTAACTCTAACTAACTCTAACTACCTCTAACTACCTCTAACTAACTCTAACTAACTCTAACTAACTCTAACTAACTCTAACTACCTCTAACTACCTGTAACTAACTCTAACTAACTCTAACTAACTCTAACTACCTCTAACTAACTCTAACTAACTCTAACTACCTCTAACTAACTCTAACTACCTCTAACTACCTCTAACTAACTCTAACTAACTCTAACTACCTCTAACTAACTCTAACTACCTGTAACTACCTCTAACTACCTGTAACTAACTCTAACTACCTGTAACTAACTCTAACTACCTCTAACTACTTGTAACTACCTCTAACTAACTCTAACTACCTCTAACTAACTCTAACTACCTCTAACTACCTGTAACTACCTCTAACTACCTGTAACTAACTCTAACTAACTCTAACTAACTCTAACTACCTCTAACTAACTCCAACTAACTCTAACTACCTCTAACTAACTCTAACTAACTCTAACTAACTCTAACTAACTCTAACTAACTCTAACTACCTCTAACTACCTGTAACTAACTCTAACTAACTCTAACTAACTCTAACTACCTCTAACTAACTCTAACTAACTCTAACTACCTCTAACTAACTCTAACTACCTCTAACTACCTCTAACTAACTCTAACTAACTCTAACTAACTCTATCTACCTCTAACTAACTCTAACTAACTCTGACTACCTCTAACTAACTCTAACTACCTCTAACTACCTGTAACTAACTCTAACTAACTCTAACTAACTCTAACTAACTCTAACTACCTCTAACTACCTCTAACTAACTCTAACTAACTCTAACTAACTCTAACTAACTCTAACTAACTCTAACTACCTCTAACTCACTCTAACTAACTCTAACTAACTCTAACTACCTGTAACTACCTGTAACTAACTCTAACTAACTCTAACTAACTCTAACTAACTCTAACTACCTGTAACTACCTGTAACTAACTCTAACTAACTCTAACTAACTCTAACTACCTGTAACTACCTGTAACTAACTCTAACTAAATCTAACTAACTCTAACTAACTCTAACTAACTCTAACTAACTCTAACTACCTGTAACTACCTGTAACTACCTGTAACTAACTCTAACTAACTCTAACTAACTCTAACTAACTGTAACTACCTGTAACTACCTGTAACTAACTCTAACTAACTCTATCTACCTCTAACTAACTCTAACTACCTGTAACTACCTGTAACTACCTCTAACTAACTCTAACTAACTCTAACTACCTGTAACTACCTGTAACTACCTCTAACTAACTCTAACTACCTCTAACTACCTGTAACTACCTGTAACTCACTCCTTTCCACTCGTTTTCTCCTACCTGCTGTTAAATACCTGGTCTTCACATCCCCTGCTCTTGTTTTAATCCTGTCTGCAGCTCATAAGTGGGTCATCATATTTCCCCCCAGCACAATAATCCCAGTCACAGACACTTTTCTATTAACTGCAGGTGCTCCTGTAAAGTGGATTAAAGCAGATCTGTCTTTGGCATGAAAACAGGGGAAAACAACACGATGTGACTTCTTCAGGCTCAAAGAGCTTTAGCACTATGTTGGAAGAGTATGGACGCCCTGCTTTGAAAATGTGGATAGAGGAGCTTTAGGGCAAGAAAAAGGAAGGAAGGAATAGAGGATACAAAAAAAAGGAAGGAAGGAAAGGAAGACAGAAGAAGAAAAAGGATGGATGAAGGAAGGAAGGAAGGATGGATGGAAAGGAAGATACCAGAAAAAAGAAGAAAGGAAAGGAGGACAGAAGAAGAAAAAGGATGGAAGAAGGGGAAGACGGGAGAAAAAGGAAGGAAGGAAAGGAAAGGAGGATACCAGAAAAAGGAAGGAAGGAAAGGAAAACAGAAGAAGAAAAAGGATGGATGAGAAGAAGACGAGAGAAAAAGGAAGGAAGGAAAGGAAGACAGAAGAAGAAAAAGGATGGATGAGAAGAAGATGAGAGAAAAAGGAAGGAAGGAAAGGAAAACAGAAGAAGAAAAAGGATGGATGAGAAGAAGACGAGAGAAAAAGGAAGGAAGGAAAGGAAGACAGAAGAAGAAAAAGGATGGAAGGAAAGGAAAGGAGGATACCAGAAAAAGGAAGGAAGGAAAGGAAGACAGAAGAAGAAAAAGGATGGATGAAGGAAGGAAGGAAGGAAGGAAGGAAGGAAGGAAGGAAGGAAGGAAGGAAGGAAGGAAGGAAGGAAGGAAGGAAGGAAGGAAGGAAGGAAGGATGGATGGATGGATGGAAAGGAAGATACAAGAAAAAAGAAGAAAGGAAAGGAAGACAGAAGAAGAAAAAGGATGGAGGAAGGAAGGAAGGAAGGAAGGAAGGAAGGAAGGAAGGATGGATGGATGGATGGAAAGGAAGATACAAGAAAAAAGAAGAAAGGAAAGGAAGACAGAAGAAGAAAAAGGATGGAAGAAGGGGAAGACGGGAGAAAAAGGAAGGAAGGAAAGGAAAGGAGGATACCAGAAAAAGGAAGGAAGGAAAGGAAAACAGAAGAAGAAAAAGGATGGATGAGGAGAAGACGAGAGAAAAAGGAAGGAAGGAAAGGAAGACAGAAGAAGTAAAAGGATGGATGAAGAGGAAGACGGGAGAAAAAGGAAGGAAGGAAAGGAAGACAGAAGAAGTAAAAGGATGGATGAAGGAAGGAAGGAAGGAAGGAAGGAAGGAAGGAAGGAAGGAAGGAAGGAAGGAAGGATGGATGGATGGATGGATGGATGGAAAGGAAGATACAAGAAAAAAGAAGAAAGGAAAGGAAGACAGAAGAAGAAAAAGGATGGATGAAGGAAGGAAGGAAGGAAGGAAGGAAGGAAGGAAGGAAGGAAGGAAGGAAGGAAGGAAGGAAGGAAGGAAGGAAGGAAGGAAGGAAGGAAGGAAGGAAGGAAGGAAGGAAGGAAGGAAGGAAGGAAGGAAGGAAGGAAGGAGGAAGGAAGGATGGATGGAAAGGAAGAAACAAGAAAAAAGAAGAAAGGAAACTAAGAGAAGGAAGTGGAGGGGAAGGTAAGAAGCGTTGGACTGTAGAGGCTGACACATTGTGAAAGGTAAACTGAGAGACTGTATTCAGCTCTGGGAGCCGTACATGGCTACCATCAGGGATGTTAATGTGGACTGTCTTTAAGAGAAACTGTGGGAAGCACAGTTGGCTAAGTTAATTTAATTCATTTTGCACACTTGCCAATTGATTTAATACGGGCAGATGGGGTAGATGGTTTTGTCTGTATGCTGGATGAGTCTCTGTCTATGTCCTTGACTGTTCATGTATGTAGTGAAAAAAAAAAGTCAATAAACATATTGTGGAAAAAACAACAACAACACGATGCTGCTGATCAGGTAGAAGAAAACATCCCCTACATCCCTGAGCTAGGTGGTGGTGTCTTTAAGAAGCTGAAGTCGATCGTTCCACATGACAGCAGGATCTCAGCTAACCAGTCAGCAGTGGTGGTCTTCTCTTTAATCCTGGCACGGCGGCTCATCCTGCTTCAGTTGAAAAAAACCACGCCACCTTCCCACAAGCGCTGGCTAGAAGACATATTGAGCCACCTCAGGGTGGAGCAACTAAGATACACGACCCAGGGCTCACTCAATAAGTTTCCAAGGATATGGCAGCCATTTCTGCAATATACAGGAAGAACCCCTGAAAATGAACTTCCACTTCTTCATTTCAGATGTGTGTATGTTTCAGTTTAACCCAAATATTACCCTCTCCATTATTATGGTTTCTATTCTTTCTCTTTCCCCCTCTCAGTGTTTTATTTCAAGCTACTCAGCATGTGTATGCAAGTGTGTGAGGCCGTTATGTATTGTGTTCAGTATGTTTAATATTGTGTGTCTAATTAAAATATTCAAATATTATAAGAAGCTGAAGTCAAACTGAATCCAGAAACCTGTGTGGTGTTTTGATGCCCGGAGCAGAACTCACAGGTGAGAGGAAACATCTCTTTAAATATAAACTCTGAGAGCAGAGGAGCTGAGACTGACTCATATTTCAGGATTCATTCAGGTTTTTGAACAGGATAAAATCCAGTCACAAAGAGGATTAAAGGGAGCTGGTTCATCCTATTGTCAAACAGATCCTGGATTATTTCCTGGATTATTTCTGTAGTGTTGAATAAAGAAGCTGTTAAAGCCCGTGATGAGGAGCTTATGTTGTATTCTCTGTTCAGTTCTGTCTCTTATTGTCATGCAGTGAGCGTCTCTCCCTGCAGAACTGAGACATCTGTTTATATTTGATACAATGTGAAGCTCCAGGAATTCAGTTTATATGAAGAAAACTCTGAAGGAGACGTCAACATCTACAGAAGAGGATTAGGGACACTGAAGAATATATTTTTTGAGGTTAGGTTATAAAACTGACTTTTTCTGAGAAATCTATAAAGAAGTCTGAGATCAAAGTCAGACTTCTGTGACTCAAGTAAAAATTCCAAGATTAAATTCAGAATTACGAGATCGAAAATCAATATTCTGAGATCAAGGTAAGAATTCCAAGATCAGAATTCATAAATCAAAGTCAGAATTCCGAAATCAAAATCAGAATTCTGAGATTAAATTCAGAATTCTGAGATCAGAAATCAACATTCTGAGATCATGGTAAGAATTCCAAGATCAGTATTCATAAATCAAAGTCAGAATTCCGAAATCAAAATCAGAATTTTGAGATTAAATTCAGAATTCTGAGATCAGAAATCAACATTCTGAGATCATGGTAAGAATTCCAAGATCGGAATTCCGAGACCAAAGTCAAAATTCCAAGATCAAAATCAACATTCTGAGATCAAGGTAAGAATTCCAAGATCAGAATTCTGAGATCAAAGTCAAAATTCCAAGATCAAAATCAGAATTCTGAGATCAAGGTAAGAATTCCAAGATCAGAATTCCGAGACCAAAGTCAAAATTCCAAGATCAAAATCAGAATTCTGAGATCAAGGTAAGAATTCCAAGATCAGAATTCCGAAATCAAAATCAGAATTCTGAGATTAAAGTCAGAATTCTGAGATAGGATCAGAAATCAACATTCTGAGATCAAGGTAAGAATTCCAGATCAGAATTCCGAAATCAAAATCAGAATTTTGAGATTAAAGTTAGAATTTTTAGATTAAAGTCAGAATTCTGAGATTAGAAATCAGAATTCTGAGATCAAGGTAAGAATTCCAAGATCAGTATTCCAAAATCAAAATCACAATTTTGAGATTAAAGTCAGAATTTTTAGATTAAATTCAGGATTCTGAGATCAGAAATCAACATTCTGAGATCATGGTAAGAATTCCAAGGATCATATGTTGAATTCTGAGATTGAGGTAGGATTGTTTTTAAATTGTGTTATCCCTGCCTCCAGTTTTTTATTTCTTGAACATCTGATGTCCAAAGCACCAAAATCAAAAATAAAGGGAGGTCATGTTTGTTTCAGAACTTCTCTCAATAAGCGATTCGTGTTTAAATGTTAAGTCAGAGACTGTTTCTGACTTTAAGAAGTAGACAGTATTTTCTCTCTTCTTCTGTATCTGGTATCTGCTCGTTCTAACCCGCTCACTCGATGATGTTTGATCTGAACATCAAGCTTGGTGTGTCTAAGGTGTTTCATATTTAATGTGTTGTTGTGTATTTGTTCTGGCTTGTCTGTACAGATTTTACTCCATCATTCAAAGCGTGTATCATGTTCATTATTTCAGAGTTATATCTTTGATATCTCTAGAAACTGAAACCTCTCATAGAAACATGTTGACTCAACTCTGTGACGTGTTGAGAATCCTGCAGATTCTGTTACTAAACAAACTGAAACCAGTGAATGTTCCTGATCGTCTTCATCTACAGTGAAGTCTGACTGACATCTAGTGGTGACTGAATGAACTGCAGGGCGCTGGTTCCTGTGTGCATGAATCAAATCTGTGATATCTTTGATCCCTGCTGGATGTGGCTGATTTATGACTTCACACAAAGAGCTGCTTCTGTGGCATGAAGAAGTTCAGGCTTTAATTTTCAGCTTTGAGAGTAAATGTTAAATCTGACTCTTCTCTCGTTTGATTCATTAGGAAGATAAATCATGAGGAGACACCGAGCAGCAGCCATTAACTTATTTATTATATTGAATTTACCAAAAGTAAAAGCAAACACTTGAATAAACAGTTTGTACATTTTAAGTCTGTTGTTGTTATCCTATAGTTGTTGTTGTTGTTGTTGTTGTTGTTGTTGTTGTTGAAAAGCATTCCACTGTACACAAGGCTGATGACTGTTTACAACCTTTTTGTTGTTTTTTTTTTAAACCTTTTTTAAAAACACCCAGAAGCGGACGACGTGGACGCTCCAGCTGCAGACGCTCTGGAGTAAGGCGGACACGACCCCTTCACTGTCACCGAGACGCTGGGAAATGAGAAGACTTATACTAAGACACAGAGGAGGAGGAGGAGGAGGAGGAGGAAGAGGAAGAGGAAGAGGAGGAAGAGGAAGAGGAAGAGGAGGAGGAGAACATCATTTATACAAAAGCTGGTCAGCAGCCATGTTGGCTCCAGACTTCCTGTCTCTGCACACGGACATGCATAAAGAGAGGGGACTGTTTCTATCGGGGGGGTTACACTGAAAACAGAAACATTAGAGGAGGAATGTGTCGCTTCTTTAACCCGGATCCTTTCAGACTCTCTCTTCTGGAGAAAACAGGGAATGCTTTCTGAATAACAGTCGTCACTTTTAAGACTCTGAATCCAAAAACTTCTCTCAGATTTCAGAGAGCAGTTGGAGGATCAGGTCTCAGCGTTATGAGGCTCACACTTCAGAGACTTTCTCTCCAAATGTCACAGAGATAAGCACAATAAGCACACGGGACACAGCACAACTCCCAACCGCCATCTTTAAAACTCCAAATTTAGAATAATAAAACTTTAGAATGAAATCTTTGATCTTAAACAGGAGGGTAGTTTCTCTCTTTCAGAGTTTCTTGAATTTAAAGTTCATGTTTTAAAGTTCACTCATCGACTGAAGAATAAATAAACAGCTGATAGTTTTTATTATTTAAGGAGTAAAAATGTTAAACTCTGCTTGTTTGAGCTTCTTAAAGTGAGGATTTGTTCCTCGTCTGTCTCTTTATGACTTTTATGAAAAGCCTTTTTTCAATTTGGAGCAACTTGAAGACTTCACGTCATTTACTACGACTTTTAAATCTTATACCTTAAAGGGTTAACATTCAGATTATTATTCAGAGAGTTCAGAACTGAAACATTCGTTTATGTTTGATACAATGTGAAGCTCCAGGAATTCAGATCATGTGAAGAAAACTCTGAAGGAGACATCCAACATCTACGGGAGAGGTTTAAGGATACTGAAAAATATTAATTTTGGAGGTTCGGTTATAAAACTGAATTTTTCTGAGAAATCTATCAAGAAGTCTGAGATTACATCAGACTTCTGAGATCAAAGTCAGACTTCCTTCTGAGATCAAAGTCAGACTTCCTTCTGAGATCAAAGTCAGACTTCTGAGATCAAAGTCAGACTTCCTTCTGAGATCAAAGTCAGACTCCTGAAATCAAAGTCAGACTTCCTTCTGAGATCAAAGTCAGACTTCCTTCAGAGATCAAAGTCAGACTTCCTTCAGAGATCAAAGTCAGACTTCCTTCAGAGATCAAAGTCAGACTTCCTTCTGAGATCAAAGTCAGACTTCTGAAATCAAAGTCAGACTTCCTTCTGAGATCAAAGTCAGACTTCCTTCTGAGATCAAAGTCAGACTTCTGAGATCAAAGTCAGACTTCTGAGATCAAAGTCAGACTTCTGAGATCAAGGTCAGACTTCCTTCTGAGATCAAAGTCAGACTTCTGAAATCAAAGTCAGACTTCTGAAATAAAAGTCAGACTTCCTTCTGAGATCAAAGTCAGACTTCCTTCTGAGATCAAAGTCAGACTTCCTTCTGAGATCAAAGTCAGACTTCTGAAATCAAAGTCAGACCTCTGAGATCAAAGTCAGACTTCTGAGATCAAGGTCAGACTTCCTTCTGAGATCAAAGTCAGACTTCTGAAATCAAAGTCAGACTTCTGAGATCAAAGTCAGACTTCTGAGATCAAAGTCAGACTTCTGAAATCAAAGTCAGAATTCTGAGATCAAAGTCAGAGTTCTGAGATTAAAATCAGACTTCTGAGATCAAAGTCAGACTTCTGAGATTAAAATCAGACTTCTGAGATCAAAGTCAGACTTCTGAGATCAAAGTCAGACTTCTGAGATTAAGGTAAGATTTTTTTTTATTCTGTTGTCCCAGCCTCCAATTTTCCTTTCGTGAACGTCTGACATCTGGAGCCCGAAAAATCAAAAACAAAGGGCGTCCATGTTTGTATCAGAACTTCCTCTGAACAAGTGATTCGTGTATAAATGTTAAATTTGAGGCAGATTTTTAAATCAATGAAAACCTTCAGCTGATGATTCAGAAAGCTGCGTGACGGGGCGCAGCGTGTTTGTGGATCTCGGGTCAGAAACCTCAGATTCCTCCTCGTGTGTGCAGAGCGTTAAATAAACATGGAGGCGTTTTCTACACTTTGTTGTTTTTTAATCCCGTCAGCTGAAAAACAAAAAGGCCGACTCAATGACTGAACATTTTCCTCATCGACACAAACACGTGACGGCATGTTCATGTAGAAACATTTCATTGGTAATAATGACAGAGAAAGAGAATCCAATCAGTCGGGTGATAAATTAACTGCAGTCAGTGTGCAGTTGAGGCCAGATATATAATACAGTGGTTCCTTTTTTTCACCTGCGCTCTACTCCTCCTCTCTGCAGGACTGAACACCTCCGCTCTGCGTCAGCTAACTCGTGTCAGAAACAGACAGACAGTCGACAAAAACGGACATCAAATAAAAATCTAAATCTTCGGTCTGGAATGGAGATTTCAACAGTAGCAAAAAAAAGAAAAACATTCATGTTTATTGACATGTCATGATATTCTACACCTCGCAGGGCTGCTGCTGCTGCTGCTGCAGGCGAGAGAGCAATACTTCAACGAGGACTAACTGAAAGTAAAGTAGCATGGCCTGCAGGAGGAGTCCACAGTGCTATGATCTGCCCTCTCAGATACCCTGACGGCCCTCTGTCTGTGGGTGTGTGTGGATGTTTTGGGAGGGGGGGGTAACAGGGTGCCGCCATCGTCACCCTGCAGCAGGAAGAACAGGAGGCCAATAAAAGGAGGTAAATATGGAGACCTGCACACACAAACGTGTGTTTCTCTGGGCAGGGGGGGGAGGAGGGGAGGGAAAGCAGAAGGCTGACAGCAGGTTTAGATAAAGATGATGCAGAGGTACCGGAGATGAAGGTGCAGGAGAATCTCCGACAGTATGATGACGGGGGGGAGGAAGGGGGGGGTTTGAGGGCAGTTCTGGGGGCATTAGCAGGACGCCTGCTCCCCTCTCTAGAAGGTCTTCCTGTGGATGGCACGTGCTCTGTCTTCTTCATATTCCCGCTTCGACACCCACATCTTCTTAAAGGTGTCCAACGATGCCAGGATGGAGCCGCTGCGAGGGAGGAGAGGAGAGGAGGGTTAAACGTCATGTCATCACATGTTTAAACCTCACACACGACGAGGACTGAACACTGAAGACTCACCCGATCCATGTGGAGTACAGCCTCTCCTGGGGAGCAGAGATCTGAACGGAGACAAAAGAAAGGAGTCAACCAAACACATCTTTACACCGGTGTTAAAACAAGCTGCGCACTTCAGATGTCGTCTGATGTTCTTCAGCTCAAGATCCAGGTTCTCAAAGGTTTACTGACGCACACAGTCCCTCTCTACAGCTCTCGTATTTAAATAAAGCTCCTCTCACACATGCACAAAACTCCTCAAAGTTCCCAGACTTCTTCCTGATGAGCTGCACGTGTGAACACAAACAGGTGAAACTTTCCTCCCTGACTTTGTGACCTGCAAATATCAGGATCTGGAGTCCTGAAAGGATCCATAAAGTGTCAGGATGTCACGACTGAAAGGCCCTAAGAGAAGTGTGTTATGATCCCTGATGGAGAAATACAGCTGCAGGATTTCTTCACGACGACAACAGCAAAGAGAAAGACCTGAACTTTCTCAACGTGGTGTTTCTTGCAGCCTAAATACGTCAACAGAAAGAGGAAAGGACCAGGATGTAAGTTTAACACATGCACACTCATGAGGTGCAGCGTCTGGTTGACTCACCTTGATCTTCACGTCTTTGGGCGCCAGCTTCTTAACCTCAGTTAGTAGTCGCTCCCCAAATCCTGAAAGAAAAACAGACGCAGAGAGAGTTAGTGAGAGGTGCAGATCCTGCAGGAGGTCTGCAGAAGCATCCAAAAAAAGACCACATGCATGAGGTTGTGTGTGTCCCAGGCACCTTTGATCAGCGTGGATCCTCCACACAGCACGATGGTGGAGAAGAGTGTGCGTCGCAGGTCCATGTCAGACTTCTGGATGGCGTAGGCCAGGACCTCGTGGATCCCCGAGCTCTCGTCTCCGATCAGGTCGGGTCTGAAGAGCAGCTCTGGAGCTCTGAACCGGGCCGGACCGATCTGTAAAGGAGGTCTGGTTTAAATGTCTGCGCTCTGGATGAGGAGGAGGAGGAGGAGGAGTATCTGGAGACGTGAACTCACGTTTAAAGTGCTTCCATCAGGGAGGACGTACTGAGCCTTCTCTGTTTCTAGGGTCTCATCCTTCTGTGGGTTGAGGGAGAGATAGCAGGCTCTCTGCAGGACGGAGGGAGACACGTTCGATTAGAGACCGTTAAAACGTTACTCATCTCATCACAGAGTTTCCCCTCTCACCTCTTTGACGGTGCGCACGACCTCGAACTCTGCAGACGTGTTGAAGTTGTAGCCTTCTTTGCGCAGCAGCAGACGCAGGTACCGGGACACGTCTCTCCCTGCGATGTCCACGCGCATGATGGAGTGTGGGATGGCAAAGCCTTCGTAGATGGGCACCACGTGAGTGACGCCGTCCCCGGAGTCCAGCACCACACCGGTGGTACGACCTGTGGCGTACCTGCAGGAGACAGAGACGCAGTTTGAGGTTAGAGCTGATGTTACATGATGTTTAGGTTCATGATGAGTGGAAGCAGCTCTCAGCATGCAGGAGAGGAAGCAAAGAGAGGCTTTGCAGTCTGACAGACATGACCTGAGAACATGAGCCATGAAGAAGCTTCAGTTTGTCTCACTCTGAGGATGTTATTAATATCTCCTCCGACTCTGTGACGACGCTCCAGCTGCTCCGAGCTCTGAGACATGATAAACATTTCATAGCTTTCACTGCAAATTCAATTTGTTCAGGTTTTCAACACTTCTGTGATGGATAGCCGGTCTGATTCATGACCTTCTGTGTGCTGCACCGAAAACAAACACAGAAGATGCTTCCTGGTCAGATGACTCGCCCTAAAACCTTTAATATTTAAGGCTCAAACTTTGGGAGATAACTCTTTAGTCAGTCATGTTGAGATTGTGTTTGTAACACCTTCATACATCCGGATACTTCGGCCTTGAATTGAATTTTTGAGCGGTGAAGCAGAGACTAAATCGGCCTCATAATGCTTGTGTTTGCAGCAGCTGTGGGGAGAGAGATCAGCTCTGTCATGTTCATGGTTTCTTAAAGTTAACCTTTTGTTTCTGACTCCAAGCTGACTTAGAAAAAGTGCAGTTAGGCAGTGTGGTTAACAACACACACATTCATCCTCTCACTGACTTGAGTATTAGTCAGCAGTAATGTGACAGTCTCTGCTTCTCTTCGCTGCAGACTCAGAGCTGAGAGAGTTTGTTTCACAGGTCTGTGTTATCCTCACTGACACAGAGAGAGAGATGCACTCACAAGCTGAGGACCGCCTGCATGGAGATGAAGAGCGCGGGGACGTTGAAGGTCTCAAAGAACACCTCTGCAGCCTTCTCTCTGTTCTTGCTGGGGTTGAGTGGAGCTTCGGTTAGCAGCACAGGATGCTGCAAAAAAAACACAAAGACGCATTCAGAGCAGGATCACAGACGCTCCAGTATCGCATCCACCAAGCATGTGACCTTGTTTTCATTCAGGATCACTCAGGGGGGAGGGGCTCACCTCCTCGGAGAAAGTCTGCAGCTGCTCCTTGGAGTAAACGTACTGCCAGATTCGCTCCATGTCGTTCCAGTCCTTCACGATGCCGTGCTCCATCGGGTATCGAACCGACAACAGGCCCCTGTGCTCCTGATCAGAGCGGAGACAGAACACATTCATGAGGGGGATTTAACTCCAGCAGCAAAAATCATCAATCAATGCATGAAATCAGTTTGAGACCAGCAGAAACCTCCAGGGAGAGGAGTTCAGAAACCGCAGTTCCTCCAGTGTCCAGTAGAGGAACACATCAAAGAGGAATACAACAGAACGGAACACATCAAAGGAGAATAGAACAAAATGGAACAGATCAAAGGAGAATGGAAGGGAACACATCAAAAGAGAATAGAATGGAATGGAACACAGCAAAGAAGAATAGAACAGAATGGAACAGATCAAAGAAGAATAGAATGGAATGGAACACATCAAAGGAGAATAGAACAGAATGGAACAGATCAAAGGAGAATAGAATGGAATGGAACACATCAAAGGAGAATAGAATGGAATGGAACACATCAAAGAAGAATAGAACAGAATGGAACAGATCAAAGAAGAATAGAATGGAATGGAACACATCAAAGGAGAATAGAACAGAATGGAACAGATCAAAGGAGAATAGAATGGAATGCTTCTGGTTGATCAAAGCCAAATAACATCAGTGTCCCAGAGACACCCAGGAAGACCCTGACAACTGTACTGATTAAAGGGAGGTAGAATTAGGGGGTGTGGCCTCTTTGAGTGACAGGTGGGAGCTGCTAGCCTTCTGCGATGTGTTCCCTCAGATAATTCAATCCCTGAACTTTAACCTCTGGGCCGTGTTTGTGGTGTTGGAGCCTTTTGGGGATGTGTTCATGTTAATATCAGAGAGATAGTCTGTCTGTGAGTTTTATTGGACTAAGACCATCTAAGAAGCCTCACTCACAGTTTTTACTCTCAGTCACATTCTAAGAGTCTGGATGTTGTTGGATTTCCCTGGCGGAGAAGATTACGGCCTGTTATGATGAGAGGACTCTTTATTGGATCATTTTAAGCTCTTTAAGCTTCTTAAGTCAACAAATCTGGTCAATTAGCATCAGAATAAAGTGAAACACTGCTGTTTACCAGCTTATCAGCCAACGAATGAACTTTCCTTGTTATAATCTATAAAACTTCAAACAACCGAGATGGTAACAGCCAAACTGTCAGACTTATGGACGGTATCTTTCTCTTGTTTAAGTATGAAAGCATCAAGTCTGTCTGCATGTGAACTATCAGCTGAATCTGGATCAAACGATCCGCCCCTGACAAACAAACGTAACAGCTGTTTCCTGTGAGCATCAACAGCTTCATGGTGGAGTGGCAAAGACAGGCAACGTGGAAAAAAGTCACATGACATCTCAGCTGATGTTTGCCCGAGGGATCTTTGGAGAAGCTGTTAGGATCTCACACTGCATGCTTTTACAATGTGATCATCAGTGTGAGGTCGGACGTTAGCACTGGGGATTCTTCTCTTAGAGCCAGGAGCAGCACAGACAGATTCATCTGTAAGAGCTTTTTTAGAGTTTCCATTAAGTCCAGTGAGAGTGGTGTGGCTCCCTCAGAGTCACTTCTGTGTTGTTATTGGAGATTACAGAAGTGGAGACAGGATCAAACTAGAGACCCGGTCTTACTGCTCATGTTTCAGCCCTTAAGCTATGTGTGTTTCCTCTTTGTCTCGTTTCTGGTCAATTCCATTTGTAGGAAAACCAATCAACCAATCAGAGATTTGTAGGTGGGATTAATTAGGCTGATCCCGCCTCAGACGGACCACACAGACACGTCCCTGGAGAACGGCTCTTTAAATCGACAGACCGCTGAGTCTGTGTGAAAAATGTGGAGTTAAATGTTGGAATGGAAGGGAACAGATCAAAGGAGAATAGAATGGAAGGGAACAGATCAAAGGAGAATAGAAGGGAACAGATCAAAGGAGAATAGAATGGAAGGGAACAGATCAAAGGAGAATAGAATGGAACAGATCAAAGGAGAATAGAATAGAATGGAACAGATCAAAGGAGAACAACAACAGTAATTAATTCTAGAAAGCAAAAGAGACTTCCGTAGCCCAGGAAGTGCGTGTGCGTGTGCGTGTGCGTGTGCGTGTGCGTGTGCGTGTGCGTGTGCGTGTGCGTGTGCGTGTGCATGTGTTACCTCAGCCTTGGGTCCGATGAAGAGGTCTCCCTCCAGGGCTCCTGCCATCACGCGCACATGCTTGGGACGTCCCACACTGCATCACACACACAGATAAACACAGTCAGACGAGTGACAGCAAACACAGAGACTCAAAACATCACAAAATCACAGAGAAGGATCCTCTGCTGCGTTTTCATTCTTTACTTTATCGATAAGTTCATTTAAAGAATAAGAGAAGCCACACAGCGTCCTGAAGGGGATGTTTTTGTTTACTTAGTGTGGCTTTTTTTACCTTTAGGACTTGGACTGTTTGTACAACAAAACAAACAACATGTATTTGTCCACTCTACAAAGTTCTGATGTGTATTTTTCTCTTGTGTTTCTAGCATCTTCTGCAGATGCTGCATCATCAAGTCTGATTACAACCCCCGGTGATCTGAGCGTTTGGGAGCACCGACACTTACTAGTTAGGGAAGCAGTATTTGGGGATCTGGTCTCCTGCAAACCCAGCCTTGATGACCCCTGAACCCTGCAGGAGAAAACAGATATGACATTTAACAACAGAGGATTACAGCGGAGCAGAGCTCTGCAGTATTTTAATCTCTGAGCAGAGAGGGAGGTCATAAGACACAGCCGGAGGCCAGCGGCAGTCACACACTGCGCCCTGCAGCCGTCCCGTCTCAACAGCTACTTTGTCCGGCGCTGTCATGACGACAAACGCTGAGACAGAGTCAGAACATTCAGTTAAAGTAGCTTTCATTACTAACTCACAGGAAACACGACTTTAGAGGAAATGATCAGACGGTTAATAAGAAGGGAACAAAACACTAAAGTGGTGTTCATGAAACTCTGTGACCCATCGTCTGCAAACTTTAATATCAGTTCTGCTCTCGAGTCTCGTTGATGTAACATTGCATCTCATGTTGATCCATGTCTGTTAAATCAAACACCATGAAGAAGAGTCAGAAGAACTCAGGTGGTCGGGTGCCTGTGAGGATGTTTGAACATGTAGAGGTCTCAAATTTGTCTTAAAGAGTCTTTGTGTTGTAAAAACTCAACATTCAGTCGCTGCTTCCTCCAAACAAACTTTGTGTCTAAATCAAAACAGAGTGTTGAAGTTAAAATCAGCAGGATGAAGGCTAGTTAGATAAAGATTGAGGCAACTTAGGGTTACATTACGGTGTGTTCTCTGGAGTATAAAACAGATATTACATGTTGGATTACGACGTCACCGATTTGTTTCTGAAGCAGAGTTTTAAAGCCTATCGTTGGAAATACCGACTTGTAACGTCAATATCTTCTAAAATAACAAGTTATAAAAACAGTCACGCCCGTACAGTGTGAGCTGAGAGAGAAATGAGCTCTTCAAACTGAAACTGTTTTTTGAACCAGGCTGTAAACGTGTTTATTGCTGCTGTAAAGGTTGTCTCTTTGAATGGGTGTGTATGTGGTTTCTGGTGCTTTTGGACCCAGCCTCTAGTGGACACTTGATGAACTGCAGTTCTGCATTGGCTTCATTTCTCAAGGAGGTTCCTGGTTGCTTAAAAAACATCATTCAATCTCCTCGTGCCTGACATTATTAATGTTTTTAAATCGATCAATAGAGAAGCATGGATAGTGGACTCAATTGGGACTCTGTTTGTTAAGGAGTCTGGATATCAATGAAACTTCA
Organism: Notolabrus celidotus; assembly: GCF_009762535.1. Taxonomy (NCBI): domain Eukaryota; kingdom Metazoa; phylum Chordata; class Actinopteri; order Labriformes; family Labridae; genus Notolabrus; species Notolabrus celidotus. Next base: position 59,299 of record NW_023260084.1, read on the forward strand.
TCCACATCCCAGGTTTGAGTTTAAAAGGTAGGATGTGGATTAGCATCATGAAGATGTTTAAATATCAGACTTTAAATCCCCCTGTGAGAAACGTTCAGTAAGCGTCACCTCTTTTTGTCCTTCGTTCAGATAAAAGGAGAGAATTTAAACGCCTTTTTTAACCATCTCAGGTCAGACCGTTAGGAAAGGTCCTGGGGTCAGAGTGTGAGCTCCTGAGCTCTCCTGTCTGATGAAGGTGAGGCGGTGTGAAGGAAGCAGACCAAGAGCAGCCAATGAGGATGCTGATTAAGAGCCAACAAGAAAGGCAGACTCAATTTTGGTATTTAGATATTTCTTGTTTGTTTACACACCAAAGATGGTGGAATAAGAGTCAAGAATTGGACTCCATGAAATTGGAATAGTGCCAAAACGTTATCTCTTGGTATATTCTGGCAAAAAAGCAGAATCTGACCCAGGTTTATGCTGAATTTAAGAGTTTGTTTAAGAGTTTTTGAGCGAAAACATTGAACACAGCAGTGAAATAAGGAAGTATTAAGTGATTATAGAGGAGTGCTCCTTCTGTCAGGGGAGATACACACAGTTAAGAGTCAAAATAATGAAATTAAGATATACAATATTCACAAAGGGTGAAATAAGAAGCTGTACAAGATGTCACAATGTGTAACCATGCAGAGCAGCAACATTTCTGACAATAACAAACCTTTTTAAAATCAATAATGTTTACATTATTCATCCTCCAACATCACAGCAAACCTGTTTATGCTAACAGTGCACATGTAAACACAACCAGCCTGAATCCAGCTACAGAGATACAAACAGCTACAGAGACAGACAGCTACAGAGACACAGACAGACAGCTACAGAGACACAGACAGACACAGAGACACAGACAGCTACAGAGATACAGACAGACAGCTACAGAGACACAGACAGACAGCTACAGAGACAGACAGCTACAGAGACACAGACAGATACAGAGACACAGACAGCAACAGAGACACAGACAGAGACACAGACAGCTACAGAGACACAGACAGACAGCTACAGAGACACAGACAGACACAGAGACACAGACAGCTACAGAGACACAGACAGCTACAGAGATACAAACAGCTACAGAGACAGACAGCTACAGAGACACAGACAGCTACAGAGACACAGACAGACAGCTACAGAGTCACAGACAGCTACAGAGACACAGACAGCTACAGAGACACAGACAGCTACAGAGACACAGACAGATACAGAGACACAGGCAGCTACAGAGACACAGACAGACAGCTACAGAGTCACAGACAGCTACAGAGACACAGACAGCTACAGAGACACAGACAGCTACAGAGACACAGACAGCTACAGAGTCACAGACAGCTACAGAGACAGACAGCTACAGAGTCACAGACAGCTACAGAGTCACAGACAGCCACAGACAGCTACAGAGTCACAGACAGCCACAGACAGCTACAGAGTCACAGACAGCTACAGAGACACAGACAGCTACAGAGAGCTACAGACAGCTACAGAGTCACAGACAGCCACAGACAGCTACAGAGTCACAGACAGCCACAGACAGCTACAGAGTCACAGACAGCTACAGAGTCACAGACAGCTACAGAGTCACAGACAGCTACAGAGTCACAGACAGCTACAGAGACACAGACAGCTACAGAGAGCTACAGAGAGCTACAGAGAGCTACAGACAGCTAGCTCACATCTCTGCAGCTGAAGCTAGCCGGCTGGTGCTGTATGCTAACCACAGCTAGCGCAGTGTCTATCGAGGGATGCAGTAATGTAGGATAGTGAGTCAGAGTTTGGAGGTTTCAGGAACATAAATGCAGATTAAACTGTATTTTCAGTAAATGTTTCTGAGGCTGTTCGGCTGTATTGTCAGGCAGCGTTATAACACAGTAGTACATGAGCTAACAGAAGCTAGCAGTTAGCCGGGCCTCGGTTTGGGTGTGGATGAATGACATCATCATACTTACATTATCAATCACAACCGGCTGGTTAGCTAAGATGTCATAGGACTCCATGACGGACTGGATGTTTGAGATGTGTTCCTGTGGGTCGGTGAGTGTGTTCCTCTCCGTTCAGTGTTTTAATCATGTAAAGATAACGCCCTGTCACTCTGCACGGTCTGCTCCTCTGTGTGCTGCTGCTGCTGAGGGAAGCCCCGCCTCCTCCACACAACAACACCAGCGGCCGCGTCACCAACAGGCGAGGCAGCCAATCATATTAGCGGAAATCTTGACTGACAGGAGAAACAGCCAATCAGATTGTTTACTGAACAGCCATGCGTTTCAGACTGTCAGAAGATGGGAAACCTCAGCATCTCTTTGTAACAGTGACGCCCTGTTTAACTGGAATGATTTATTGTTTGATTTTGTGAGTCAAGCACAGGATAAATGTAATGTGTATTTAGTATCCTTTATAGTGACACACTCTTAAAATGTTAAAAGTGATGAGCTCAAGGAAAGTGTATTTATGTGTAGTGTTAATAATCACTTCTGGACTCATTACAGGTGATAAATTATTAATAGATTAATTTATGTCCAGATATTTTGCAGCACTTTAAATAAGAAGTCCACAGAGCAGGATTAGGGCCGCTGAAACAAATAATAATTTGAGGGCAGGCAAGCAAAAATATTTTTCTGAGGTGTCATTTTATAGTATTTAACATCAGAATATTAAAAAAATCGAAATACATAATGTGAAATTTTTTTAAGGTGTAAAATTTAAATTTTAAATTGTAGAAAAAAGAAAAATGTACATTTTGGTTACATGGGACTTTTGTTTTCATTTTAAATATCTACTTATTTCAAATAGTAAGATGTATGGTGTGTTTTTGTAATTACAAATAAAATGTAATACATGTTTTTTGCACGCTCACCCTCCAAATTCTGACTTTAAATTCAGAATTACGTCTTTAATCACAGAATTCTGACTTTTTTTCTAAGAACAAATAAAACATCTTACTTTTTATTTTGCTTGACTGACCTTTCTACAACTTTTTTTTCAGTGGCCCTTATCTTCTTCTGTATCATCAGATATAAAACCAGCTAAATGGGATTTTTTACTATCCCAAATCTTCTTCAATAGAATTCAGAGTTCTTTACTCAAAATAAACTAGTAGTGTCTAAATGTATTTAAAGTATCAATATGCAAACTGATCATTATTTGAATGCCTGAATGTTCATTTCTTACCACGTCTTGTATCTCATATTCCACATTATTGCATAAATGTTGTAGTTTCCCACAGTCCCTGAATGCAACAAGTACGTCACAGCCGCTAACCAATCAGAGAGCTGCTAGCCTGCCTCGGCTGTCGTCTGATCTGTATGAGCAAAACACAGAGCCACGGTTAGATCACTTTAAGGTTTATTAGGGATTTAAACCCATGTTTCAGGTGAGTGATGTCTTTAAACTGTTACAAACATCTGTTTACTTTAACTACAAGAAAAAGAGGTTAGATATTTTATTAGTTATGGAAGTTCAGCTGTCGTTTATTAGCTTCATGTCAAAGTGACAACTCCTTAGCTAAAGTTAGCATTAGCCTCAGAGTTTAGAGCCTGAGGTCAGGTGTTATTATATCAGGTTTAAAGTCAACATGTGAAGATACACGACTTTAAAGAGTTAAAGGGACACACAGGGGCTCTATATGTTTGAGTTTTTAACTGTTTGAAATGGGAACATCACTAATATAGTGATTATTAGTCACTATTGGTTTCAGTTTATAAGAAGTGAAGTTGTGTTCAAGGGCCGGAAGAAACTTTGGAATTTAAACAATTTGAGGATAAAATCAGTTTCAGCAGTTCGGTGTCACGTTCAGGTTCAAAAAGAAGGACTCAGATTGATTTTAAGGGGCTTATTTTAGACTTAAAATCAATAATTCTGCATGTAGAAAATATTAAATAACTGTAATTTTTATTATTATTAAGTTACTGTTATGTTTCAGGAGATATTCATATTTTAGTTAGAGTATAAAATAATTTAACTTTTTTTTTTTAAGTTTTGAGAATTGCTTATAGTGGATTTAAGGAGGCAAGGATGAGGATAAAAAGCAGAAAATATTAAACATAGTAACTTAAATCAGCAGGTATTTGATATAAATACAATTCAAGATTCAGATTCAAAGGTTTTTATTGTCAGTTTCACCATATATGCGAGGACATACAGGAACATGGAGATGCTGTTTCTCTCTTTCAACTCTTAAATATCAAAATTTAAATATGACATACAATAAGAAACAGCCTGTCTACACAGTGCAGGTAGTGCAATGTCATGAAAACCTAAAATGGACATATGTAAATGTTTGATATTGCAAATTATATTAATATATGCTTCCAAAATGAGTCAAGCTATTAATTGATTATCAAAATAAATAGCAATTGAATTGAATTGAATCAAAAACAATAATTAAGCAGATAAGTATAAGGCAGGCAAGTGAAATTACTTTCTTAAAGTTTTTCTTTTTTGTTAATTCTAACTTTTGGGAATAACAAAAAGTAAATGTGTAATTTTTTAAGGTGTAAAATGTAAATATAAAATATTAAAATTAAATTACATTTCACATTCTAGATCTACATTTTTTTTACATCTGAATTTTTTAAATGTACAATTTAAGGTTTTCTTTTTTTTTAAATTACCAAACCAAATTTTTTTTGCACATCCACCCTCCAAAATTCCTTAATCTCAGAATGATCATTTCTTTTTCTCATAAAGAAAACACACACACACCTAGACTTCAGGAATTCAGCCTCTTTAGTCTCATTGTTTTGACTTCACAGTTTCTGTTTCCTTTTCACTGAAATGAAACTTCCAACCATTTATGATAAACTTAAAAATGATGACATCAGAGTTATATTTGAATTAGGGGATAATTAAAGCTCTGTGATTGTTTGTAAATCTCTCCTCCTCTTCCTCTTCTTCTTCACAGGTTCCTGCTGCGGTCTCATGGTTCACGATCACACTCAGGAGAACAGAACCCGATCAGAACCATGGCCCTCGCTGAGGAGCAGCCTGAGAAGTAAGAGAGCGTCGCCTGAATTAGAGTGATGTCAGATTATTCAGATTAAGAATCAGGTGTAGTGCAGGACGGTGAACACTGAGAGGGACAGTGGGCCGTGAGTCACTGCGTGGGAATAAAACTGAAACTGAATCAAAAACCAAAAGTAAACAGCGAGGTCATATGAGAAAAACACAAATACAAAGGGGAATAAATGTTGCACAAACCTGATTCATTATTACAAAGGCTTTATAATTCCATGCTTTGGAGCAAGGAGGATTATGTGTCCAAATGTTCATGTTACAATAAACAAAAACAACCTTGTTTGATGCATGATGCAAATGTGACAGTAGAGTTATTCTGCTGAAGACTTCCTGCTTTACAGAGTCTTAGTTTCACAGTGTGTTGCTCTCTTTGTGTGTTTGTGTTTGTGCAGACATTGCTGGGTGTGTTTTGCCACGGAGAGAGATGACCACAGTGCCGAGTGGGTGAGCCCCTGCAGGTGTAAAGGCTGCACTAAGTGGATCCACCAGTCGTGTCTGCAGCGCTGGCTGGATGAGAAGCAGAAGGGAAACAGTGGAGGGTCGGTGAGCTGTCCGCAGTGTGGCACAGAGTATCGGATCACCTTCCCCACGATGGGTGAGTCCAGCTTTCACATTGCGTTCATATGATCTTCCTCACAGGATCCTTTTGAACCTGTTTAAAACAACCGTACTGTCAGCAATCAGACCTCTGCAGACATGAAGGACAAACATACATCTTAAGGGCATCCTTTCCTCTGTGACCAGATCACTCTGCAGTTTCTTTGTGGACTTCTTGATCAAAAAGGATCAGATGTGTTGAGATTAGAAGTGGGAGGTCTCTCCTGTCACTCCTTGAGAACAGAGCTTCTTGTTTCCAGCAGCTCCTCTGTAACCCTACATCTTTAAATCTCTCTGTGCGTCGCCTCGTGTTGTAACTTGCTCGGCATGAATCTCCCCTCACTGTGTGCGCTCCTCTCCTCTTCAGGCCCGGTGGTGTATTTCCTGCAGCAGGTAGACCGCGCTCTGTCTCGGGCCAGCCCATTCGCTGCCGTCGGCGTGGTGGTCGGTACGGTGTACTGGTCGGCCGTCACATACGGAGCCGTGACGGTCATGCAGGTACGCAGAGATGATGTTATAAGTGCACGTACAGGCTGTAGAACCGCAGGTCGTTGACCTCTTTGTGTACCTGTGCAGGTGGTGGGACATAAGAAGGGTCTGTACGTGATGGAGCGAGCCGACCCGCTCTTCCTGCTCATGGGTCTGCCCACCATCCCCGTGGTTCTGGTGCTGGGGAAGATGATCCGCTGGGAGGATTACATCGTGAGGCTGTGGCAGAGATACGCCTACAGGGGGAAGCTGCCGCCAGGTAGAAACACACACACACACACACACACACACACACACACACACACACACACACACACACAGCAGGGATGGGTTAATGTAATGTTTCACAGTCAGATGAAAGAGCTGTATCCTGTCCTTTATTCCAGGTCGGTATCTGCCCCGGGTCCCTGTGGATGGACCTGGATCAGGAGACCACCTCTCTGTGTCCAGGACTCTGTGTGGGGCTCTCATCTTTCCCACCATCGCCAATCTGGTTGGACGGCTGCTGTTTGGACGGACAAACTCAAATCTTCAGCGCACTATACTGGTATATATTCTCAATGCACTCTCTATAGTTCACATACAGTGAAACTGAGACTCAGCAGAGACAGATACAGTGAAACTGAGACTCAGCAGAGACAGATACTGTGAAACTGAGACTCAGCAGAGACAGACACAGTGAAACTGAGACTCAGCAGAGACAGATACTGTGAAACTGAGACTCAGCAGAGGCAGACACAGTGAAACTGAGACTCAGCAGAGGCAGACAGTGAAACTGAGACTCAGCAGAGACAGATACAGTGAAACTGAGACTCAGCAGAGACAGACACAGTGAAACTGAGACTCAGCAGAGACAGATACAGTGAAACTGAGACTCAGTAGAGTCAGATACAGTGAAACTGAGACTCAGCAGAGACAGATACTGTGAAACTGAGACTCAGCAGAGACAGATACTGTGAAACTGAGACTCAGCAGAGGCAGACACAGTGAAACTGAGACTCAGCAGAGACAGATACTGTGAAACTGAGACTCAGCAGAGACAGATACAGTGAAACTGAGACTCAGCAGAGACAGATACATTGAAACTGAGACTCAGCAGAGACAGATACATTGAAACTGAGACTCAGCAGAGACAGATACGTTGAAACTGAGACTCAGCAGAGACAGATACATTGAAACTGAGACTCAGCAGAGACAGATACAGTGAAACTGAGACTCAGCAGAGACAGATACAGTGAAACTGAGACTCAGCAGAGACAGATACTGTGAAACTGAGACTCAGCAGAGACAGATACTGTGAAACTGAGACTCAGCAGAGACAGATACTGTGAAACTGAGACTCAGCAGAGACAGATACAGTGAAACTGAGACTCAGCAGAGACAGATACAGTGAAACTGAGACTCAGCAGAGACAGATACTGTGAAACTGAGACTCAGCAGAGACAGATACTGTGAAACTGAGACTCAGCAGAGACAGATACTGTGAAACTGAGACTTATTATGTCCTCTTCCCTCACAGGGCGGCATCGCTTTCACGCTAATCAAAGGCGTGTTGAAGGTGTATTTCAAGCAGCAGCAGTACATCATTCAGGCCAAACGACAGATCCTCAACTTCCCCGAGAGGAACGGGGAGGGACAATATGAGGGCGCAGACGAGGACACGGAGGACAGCGGGAATGAGTAGATTCACTGAGGACGACAGAGACTGTTGGGCAGGAAGAGATCCAGAGCTGACCGTAGAAAAGTAAAACATAAGTTTCCATAAATCAAACGAATTATCTGTTCTAACCTGAGGTGAGTGCTGGTGCAGAGAGGGAGGAGGGTTCTGAAGAGACGTTTGATTATCTCTTCAACGTGTGGTTTCAAATTAACACGTCTCTCAGACTACAACATACTGTATCACACTGTAAGAGATATGAACGGCCACACCTGTACGACTGAGCCTTAAAGATTCACCTCCACAGTTTGAGACGGGACATCAGGGGTTAGTTTAGATATCCAGTGATGTTCACTGAGTTTACATGGTATTTATCTCAGTCCTTCAATTCTTTAATGTAATCAATATAACGCATCAAAAAATACCCCAACCTCCTCCCGTCAGTACTTTAAGTTTGTTTGCCTGTTATAGTCAGACGTGACGACTACTGAATCACAGTTTATTTATTTTGTGCTCCTAGAGCTGCAATAAGACAGAGTTCAGACGACCTGAGTGTGACCTGATTAATACAGTGAGAGTTAAATGAAATGTTTTCAGAACCAGAACGTGACAAGGAAGTTTCTTGAGTTGTTGAGGCTGCAGATTCTTGATGAAGGTAAAACGGCAACATCAGCAGACAAACTGTAAGAGGAGTCCTGCTCTCGAGATCTTGATTATAACAATCTTAATGCAACGAAACGCCAGAGTTTAGTGCTCAGAGACGTGTAGACAAGAAGCTAGAATTCTAGAACTCTGAGATTAAAGTCAGAATTCTAGAACTTTGAGATTAAAGTCAGAATTCTAGAACTTTGAGATTAAAGTCAGAATTCTAGAACTTTGAGATTAAAGTCAGAATTCTAGAACTTTGAGATTAAAGTCAGACTTCTAGAACTTTGAGATTAAAGTCAGACTTCTAGAACTCTGAGATTAAAGTCAGAATTCTAGAACTCTGAGATCAAAGTCAGACTTCTAGAACTCTGAGATTAAAGACAGAATTCTAGAACTCTGAGATTAAAGTCAGAATTCCAGAACGCTGAGATCAAAGTCAGACTTCTAGAACTCTGAGATCAAAGTCAGAATTCTAGAACTCTGAGATCAAAGTCAGAATTCCAGAACGCTGAGATCAAAGTCAGACTTCTAGAACTCTGAGTTAAAGACAGAATTCTAGAACTCTGAGATTAAAGACAGAATTCTAGAATTCTAATTTAAATCTCAAAATTCTAGAACTCTGAGATTAAAGTCAGACTTCTAGAACTCTGAGTTAAAGACAGAATTCTAGAACTCTGAGATTAAGTCAGAATTCCAGAACGCTGAGATCAAAGTCAGACTTCTAGAACTCTGAGATCAAAGTCAGAATTCTAGAACTCTGAGATTAAAGTCAGACTTCTAGAACTCTGAGATTAAAGTCAGACTTCTAGAACTCTGAGTTAAAGACAGAATTCTAGAACTCTGAGATTAAAGTCAGAATTCCAGAACGCTGAGATCAAAGTCAGACTTCTAGAACTCTGAGATCAATGTCAGAATTCTAGAACTCTGAGATCAAAGTCAGAATTCCAGAACTTTTAAGATTAAAGTCAGACTTCTAGAACTCTGAGTTAAAGACAGAATTCTAGAATTCTAATTTAAATCTCAAAATTCTAGTACTCTGAGATTAAAGTCAAAATCCTAGAACTTTAAGATTAAAGTCAAAATTCTAGAACTTTGAGATCAAAGTCAGAATTCTAGACCTCTGAGATCAGCCGTGCGTGGTCAGGCTGTTGTTGGGTGTGGATTACAATGATTCAGGACTTGGGTCTGATTTTGCTGGAGGGGAGACGGGCAGAGCTTCAGTGTCAGCTGTTTGAATTTATGTGGATTCCTTTAAAAACATTCAGCCTTAAATGAAACGTCTTCCAGTTGCCGTGCCTTCTCTAAAGCACTTTAAGCAGAAACAGCCTTACGACTCAGCTAAAAACCAATAACACGACATCGTTTCACTCCTCCTCTGTATCCGCTGCCGTTTCATGATGCGTCGCTTTTTCCTCCAGACGTCTGACGCCACTCGAACACACCATCACTTCATATTTCAGGTATTCTAGCAGCTGTTCTGATTACAGAGCGGTGCTGCTGTTTGCAAACAAATCCAGTCTTACATGTACCTCACTCCCTCTTAACTGACACAACCACCTTAACTCTCGTTGCATCCTCGTGCACACGTCTCAAACGTTTGATATCCGGTTTGATATTTTGATCTGCTTTGAGACCGAATGTGTGGAGATAAAACTCGTCAGAGCATTTCAAAGATGTTTTATATGATTGATTCTATGAGTTTATTGTAGATTATTGCACTTCTTCTTCTTGCTGCACAGCTTCGAGTTTGAACTATAAGAACATAAGTTAGAGATTTATCATGATACTGGAAACTGAGCTGAAAAACTCTGCCATGCCCGAGTTGTCAGTTTTAAAAGGACGAACTGAGAAATGTCGCCATCGCGCTCTTATTAAAGTATTTGTTTTTCCTTTTTCTTTTTGCCAAATGCACCAGCTCTGGGACTTCAAGTGCACGCTGTCATTAAATTTAAAAGAAGCTCTTGTTTTATTGTGTTGTTGAATAAATTGTTAAATAAAGCTCTTTTGCAGAACACTCCCAGACTCTTCTTCAGAGTGAAACAAATTCTAACTTACTGTTTTTCCATATTCTGACAACAAGATGTGCCAAAAACAAAACTCATAACTTAACATGCTCAGGTGAAAAGAGCAATGAGGAAATATTGACTTAAGGAACATCACCTGAACCCCTGGAGGCTTTGTATGTCTGGTTGTCCTTTGTTTCTTAGAAGTCCAGCAAAACTACATTTTCATTTCAGGAAATAATAAGAAATACCACAAAGTACTTTTACACTCTCAAAGAAAATTAATGTAAAATTTTGTATTTTAAATTTGCATCAATGTGTAAACAAAATGTGGAAGAAAGAAATCATTCAGGGTTGTCCTTTTCAAATAATATGAATACAATTGTCTTAGAATTATTAATGCATTGTGTATTTATTGTATTTTCTTTGTGCTGTTAAATTATTTTATTTGTAATAATCCCAAATATTTTATGACTTTATCACATTTGTTTTATATTTATCCAAATATTCAAGAATATAGCAAACAACTAAAAATAATGGTGTAAAAAGTGATATATTGCCCTAAAGTAACATGAAGAGTGAAATAAATCCAAGTGTAAGCATCTTAAACTTTAATATTAACTCAATCTATTTAAGTTTACCTCTGTGATTTGTTCTGTTGCAGTTTAAATGTTTATTTACTCCTGGAGGGGATTTTTAAAACTAAATTTAACAATACTACATGTTCTGATTGTTCTCTATGGAGCTGTGGAGTTCCCGCCCACCCCGCTCACTGATTGGCTCCTCCGCTTCCTCGCAGCTTGCTGATTGGCTCCTCCGCTTCCTCGCAGCTTGCTGATTGGCTCCTCCGCTTCCCGGGGCGTTCAGTCTGAGAGGGACGAAGAAGAAGAGAAAGGGAAGAAGAGATTGTTGCCAAAGAATGTGAATGATTTAATGGATTAAACATCATCAGAGTGATTTTAAAGGACAGTTAGAGTGATCTTAGCTCGGCCATGAAGAGAGTCACGCTGTATGTTAACGGAACCTCCACCAATGGGAAGGTAAGAGGGAGAAAAAGGAGGGAAACAGGTCTGTTGTTAGCATGTTTAGCTAACATCTCGAGCTACAGTCCGACATGGTGTGTGTGTGTGTATCAGGTCTGTGAGGTGACCGTGTGTGTGTTCATGTGTGTGTCTGTGTGTTCATGTGTGTGTTTGTGTGTGTTCATGTGTGTGTTTGTTTATGTGTGTGTTCATATGTGTGTGTGTGTTTATGTGTGTGTTTATGTGTGTGTCTGTGTGTGTTATCGTACAGGTGGTGGCTGTGTGCGGCTCTCTGGAGGACTTACTCTCCGTGGCGAGCTCCAAACTGGGAATAACAGCCTCTAGTGTTTACAACGGGAAGGGCGGCCTGGTCGATGACGTCACGTTAATCAGGTGAACTAAACACACAACAAATATCACTGACAAACACACACACACACCACACACACACACACACACACACACACACACACACACACAGGTAACAACAAATATCACTCACACACGCACACACACACACACAGGTAAAACAAGAAGTACCACACACACACAGCTAACAAGAAGTATCACACACACACACACACACACACACACACAGGTAACAACAAATATCACTCACACACACACAGGTAACAACAAATATCACTCACACACACAGGTAACAACAAACATCACTCACACACACACAGGTAACAACAAACATCACTCACACACACACAGGTAACAACAAACATCACTCACACACACACAGGTACAACAAATATCACTCACACACGCACACACACACACACACACAGGTAAAACAAGAAGTACCACACACACACAGCTAACAAGAAGTATCACACACACACACACACACACACACACACACACACACACACACACACAGGTAACAACAAGTATCACACACACACATACACACAGGTAACAACAAGTATCACACACACACACACACACACACACACACAGGTAACAACAAGTATCACACACACACACACATACACACAGGTAACAACAAGTATCACACACACACACACACACACACACAGGTAACAACAAGTATCACACACACACACACACACACACACACACACACACAGGTAACAACAAGTATCACAAACACACAGCTAACAAGAAGTTACACACACACACACCACACACACACACACACACACACACACACACACACACAGGTAACAACAAGTATCACACACACATACACACAGCTAACAACAAGTATCACACACACACACACACACACACAGGTACAACAAGTATCACACACACATACACACAGCTAACAACAAGTATCACACACACACACACATACACACAGGTAACAACAAGTATCACACACACATACACACAGCTAACAACAAGTATCACACACACACACACACACACACAGCTAACAACAAGTATCACACACACACACATACACACAGGTAACAACAAGTTTCACACACACACACACACACACACAGGTAACAACAAGTATCACACACACACACACACACACAGCTAACAACAAGTATCACACACACACACATACACACAGGTAACAACAAGTTTCACACACACACACACACACACACAGGTAACAACAAGTATCACACACACACATACACACAGGTCACAAGTTTAAACTTTATTTATACTTGTGTTTCAGAGACGATGACGTGCTGTACATATCAGAGGGAGATCCATTTGAAGGTTTGTCTGAAGAAGTGTTGACAAAGTATGAAACAAAGACTCTGAACTCCTGCAAAGATGATCATTCTTATCTTGAGCACGCAAGATAATGATCCTGTGCGCACAAGTTATCTTATGCATATGAGAAAAGTTATTTGCGTATAAGAAAACATCCTGTGCCTGCAAGATAAAGATCCTGTCCCATCAAGTTAATATCTTATGAGCATGAGATGAGAACATGCACACAAAAAATTATATCTTGTGCACACAAGATAATGATCCTGTGTGAACAAGTTATCTTATGTGCATGAACTAAGTACTCGTGTGCATAAGATATTTTGTGCACAAGACAACGATCCTGTGTGCACAAGTTATTATCATGTTATGCACATGAGATGAGAACTTGTGCACATAAAATAATATCTTGTTCACGCAAGATAGGACAGGATCAGTATCTTATGCGCACAGGAACTTATTTCATGCACATAAGAGAAGTTGTGCTCCCAGGATCCCCATCAAGTTATTATCATCTTATACACATGAGCTAAAATCTTGTGCACACAAGATAATGCTCCTGTGTGCACAAGTTATTTTATGTACATGAAATAAGTTCTTGTGCACATGAGATAATATCTGGTTCCCACAAGATAATGATCCTGTCCCCACACGTTGTTATCTTATGCACACAAGATAAGACCCTAGATGATTAGAAACACAAGATACCAGCTGGTACTGAGTAAAAATAATAAGATAACATCTTGTTTAAACTAAAATTACAGACATTTAGCCAAATTGGGAACGATTACAAACATGTCTCCTCTGCTGCTGTGTTTAGATCCTCCGGACGACTTGAGCAGCCCTGAGAAGAGTCAGACTCACACTGATTGGGCTGACGCTGAATGTTGGCGGCCGCTGCTTTACCACCACGAGGTAATGTGACCGAACCGGACCTCATGTCTTCACTTCTTCTTGAGTCAACATCGGGCAATAATACAAAAGCATGAGTTCTGTTTGCAGTCAAATATAAAGCAGAGTTTGGTGATAACTCTC